>NW_027207406.1:300000-448823 GCF_963455315.2 Globicephala melas
TAGGGTTAGGGTTAGGGGACGGGGACGGTTTAGGGTCCAGGTGAGGGTACGACAACGCTTTAGGGGGAGCGTACGTGTGAGGGCGCGGGTTAGTGTCAGCGTACGGGTTAGGATTAGGGGACGGGTGAGGGTCAGGCTTCGGGGAAGGGTTAGGGTTAGGGTTCGGGCTAGGGTTAGGTTTAGGGGACGGGGACGGTTTAGGGTCCAGGTGAGGGTAGGACAACGCTTTAGGGGGAGCGTACGTGTGAGGGCGCGGGTTAGTGTCAGCGTACGGGTTAGGATTAGGGGACGGGTGAGGGTCAGGCTTGGGGAAGGGTTAGGGTTAGGGTTCGGGCTAGGGTTAGGGTTAGGGGACGGGGACGGTTTAGGGTCCAGGTGAGGGTACGACAACGCTTTAGGGGGAGCGTACGTGTGAGGTCGCGGGTTAGTGTCAGCGTACGGGTTAGGATTAGGGGACGGGTGAGGGTCAGGCTTCGGTGAAGGGTTAGGGTTAGGGTTCGGTCTAGGGTTAGGGTTAGGGGACGGGGAAGGTTTAGGGTCCAGATGAGGGTACGACAACGCTTTAGGGGGAGCGTACGTGTGAGGGCGCGGGTTAGTGTCAGCGTACGGGTTAGGATTAGGGGACGGGTGAGGGTCAGGCTTCGGGGAAGGGTTAGGGTTAGGGTTCGGGCTAGGGTTAGGGTTAGGGGACGGGGACGGTTTAGGGTCCAGGTGAGGGTACGACAACGCTTTAGGGGGAGCGTACGTGCGAGGGCGCGGGTTAGTGTCAGCGTACGGGTTAGGAGTAGGGGACGGGTGAGGGTCAGGCTTCGGGGAAGGGTTAGGGTTAGGGTTCGGGCTAGGGTTAGGGTTAGGGGACGGGGACGGTTTAGGGTCCAGGTGAGGGTACGACAACGCTTTAGGGGGAGCGTACGTGTGAGGGCGCGGGTTAGTGTCAGCGTACGGGTTAGGAGTATGGGACGGGTGAGGGTCAGGCTTCGGGGAAGGGTTAGGGTTAGGGTTCGGGCTAGGGTTAGGGTTAGGGGACGGGGACGGTTTAGGGTCCAGGTGAGGGTACGACAACGCTTTAGGGGGAGCGTACGTGTGAGGGCGCGGGTTAGTGTCAGCGTACGGGTTAGGATTAGGGGAAGGGTGAGGGTCAGGCTTCGAGGAAGGGTTAGGGTTAGGGTTCGGGCTAGGGTTAGGGTTAGGGGACGGGGACGGTTTAGGGTCCAGGTGAGGGTACGACAACGCTTTAGGGGGAGCGTACGTGTGAGGGCGCGGGTTAGTGTCAGCGTACGGGTTAGGATTATGGGACGGGTGAGGGTCAGGCTTCGGGGAAGGGTTAGGGTTAGGGTTCGGGCTAGGGTTAGGGTTAGGGGACGGGGACGGTTTAGGGTCCAGGTGAGGGTACGACAACGCTTTAGGGGGAGCGTACGTGTGAGGGCGCGGGTTAGTGTCAGCGTACGGGTTAGGATTAGGGGACGGGTGAGGGTCAGGCTTCGGGGAAGGGTTAGGGTTAGGGTTCGGGCTAGGGTTAGGGTTAGGGGACGGGGACGGTTTAGGGTCCAGGTGAGGGTACGACAACGCTTTAGGGGGAGCGTACGTGTGAGGGCGCGGGTTAGTGTCAGCGTACGGGTTAGGATTAGGGGAAGGGTGAGGGTCAGGCTTCGAGGAAGGGTTAGGGTTAGGGTTCGGGCTAGGGTTAGGGTTAGGGGACGGGGACGGTTTAGGGTCCAGGTGAGGGTACGACAACGCTTTAGGGGGAGCGTACGTGTGAGGGCGCGGGTTAGTGTCAGCGTACGGGTTAGGATTATGGGACGGGTGAGGGTCAGGCTTCGGGGAAGGGTTAGGGTTAGGGTTCGGGCTAGGGTTAGGGTTAGGGGACGGGGACGGTTTAGGGTCCAGGTGAGGGTACGACAACGCTTTAGGGGGAGCGTACGTGTGAGGGCGCGGGTTAGTGTCAGCGTACGGGTTAGGATTAGGGGACGGGTGAGGGTCAGGCTTCGGGGAAGGGTTAGGGTTAGGGTTCGGGCTAGGGTTAGGGTTAGGGGACGCGGACGGTTTAGGGTCCAGGTGAGGGTACGACAACGCTTTAGGGGGAGCGTACGTGTGAGGGCGCGGGTTAGTGTCATTGTACGGGTTAGGATTAGGGGACGGGTGAGGGTCAGGCTTCGGGGAAGGGTTAGGGTTAGGGTTCGGGCTAGGGTTAGGGTTAGGGGACGGGGACGGTGTAGGGTCCAGGTGAGGGTACGACAACGCTTTAGGGGGAGCGTACGTGTGAGGGCGCGGGTTAGTGTCAGCGTACGGGTTAGGATTAGGGGACGGGTGAGGGTCAGGCTTCGGGGAAGTGTTAGGGTTAGGGTTCGGGCTAGGGTTAGGGTTAGGGGACGGGGACGGTTTAGGGTCCAGGTGAGGGTACGACAACGCTTTAGGGGGAGCGTACGTGTGAGGGCGCGGGTTAGTGTCAGCGTACGGGTTAGGATTAGGGGACGGGTGAGGGTCAGGCTTCGGGGAAGGGTTAGGGTTAGGGTTCGGTCTAGGGTTAGGGTTAGGGGACGGGGAAGGTTTAGGGTCCAGGTGAGGGTACGACAACGCTTTAGGGGGAGCGTACGTGTGAGGGCGCGGGTTAGTGTCATCGTACGGGTTAGGATTAGGGGACGGGTGAGGGTCAGGCTTCGGGGAAGGGTTAGGGTTAGGGTTCGGGCTAGGGTTAGGGTTAGGGGACGGGGACGGTTTAGGGTCCAGGTGAGGGTACGACAACGCTTTAGGGGGAGCGTACGTGTGAGGGCGCGGGTTAGTGTCAGCGTACGGGTTAGGATTAGGGGACGGGTGAGGGTCAGGCTTCGGGGAAGGGTTAGGGTTAGGGTTCGGGCTAGGGTTAGGGTTAGGGGACGGGGACGGTTTAGGGTCCAGGTGAGGGTACGACAACGCTTTAGGGGGAGCGTACGTGTGAGGGCGCGGGTTAGTGTCAGCGTACGGGTTAGGATTAGGGGACGGGTGAGGGTCAGGCTTCGGGGAAGGGTTAGGGTTAGGGTTCGGGCTAGGGTTAGGGTTAGGGGACGGGGACGGTTTAGGGTCCAGGTGAGGGTACGACAACGCTTTAGGGGGAGCGTACGTGTGAGGGCGCGGGTTAGTGTCAGCGTACGGGTTAGGATTAGGGGACGGGTGAGGGTCAGGCTTCGGGGAAGGGTTAGGGTTAGGGTTCGGGCTAGGGTTAGCGTTAGGGGACGGGGACGGTTTAGGGTCCAGGTGAGGGTACGACAACGCTTTAGGGGGAGCGTACGTGTGAGGGCGCGGGTTAGTGTCAGCGTACGGGTTAGGATTAGGGGACGGGTGAGGGTCAGGCTTCGGGGAAGGGTTAGGGTTAGGGTTCGGGCTAGGGTTAGGTTTAGGGGACGGGGACGGTTTAGGGTCCATGTGAGGGTAGGACAACGCTTTAGGGGGAGCGTACGTGTGAGGGCGCGGGTTAGTGTCAGCGTACGGGTTAGGATTAGGGGACGGGTGAGGGTCAGGCTTGGGGAAGGGTTAGGGTTAGGGTTCGGGCTAGGGTTAGGGTTAGGGGACGGGGACGGTTTAGGGTCCAGGTGAGGGTACGACAACGCTTTAGGGGGAGCGTACGTGTGAGGGCGCGGGTTAGTGTCATCGTACGGGTTAGGATTAGGGGACGGGTGAGGGTCAGGCTTCGGGGAAGGGTTAGGGTTAGGGTTCGGGCTAGGGTTAGGGTTAGGGGACGGGGACGGTTTAGGGTCCAGGTGAGGGTACGACAACGCTTTAGGGGGAGCGTACGTGTGAGGGCGCGGGTTAGTGTCAGCGTACGGGTTAGGATTAGGGGACGGGTGAGGGTCAGGCTTCGGGGAAGGGTTAGGGTTAGGGTTCGGGCTAGGGTTAGGGTTAGGGGACGGGGACGGTTTAGGGTCCAGGTGAGGGTACGACAACGCTTTAGGGGGAGCGTACGTGTGAGGGCGCGGGTTAGTGTCAGCGTACGGGTTAGGATTAGGGGACGGGTGAGGGTCAGGCTTCGGGGAAGGGTTAGGGTTAGGGTTCGGGCTAGGGTTAGGGTTAGGGGACGGGGACGGTTTAGGGTCCAGGTGAGGGTACGACAACGCTTTAGGGGGAGCGTACGTGTGAGGGCGCGGGTTAGTGTCAGCGTACGGGTTAGGATTAGGGGACGGGTGAGGGTCAGGCTTCGGGGAAGGGTTAGGGTTAGGGTTCGGGCTAGGGTTAGCGTTAGGGGACGGGGACGGTTTAGGGTCCAGGTGAGGGTACGACAACGCTTTAGGGGGAGCGTACGTGTGAGGGCGCGGGTTAGTGTCAGCGTACGGGTTAGGATTAGGGGACGGGTGAGGGTCAGGCTTCGGGGAAGGGTTAGGGTTAGGGTTCGGGCTAGGGTTAGGTTTAGGGGACGGGGACGGTTTAGGGTCCATGTGAGGGTAGGACAACGCTTTAGGGGGAGCGTACGTGTGAGGGCGCGGGTTAGTGTCAGCGTACGGGTTAGGATTAGGGGACGGGTGAGGGTCAGGCTTGGGGAAGGGTTAGGGTTAGGGTTCGGGCTAGGGTTAGGGTTAGGGGACGGGGACGGTTTAGGGTCCAGGTGAGGGTACGACAACGCTTTAGGGGGAGCGTACGTGTGAGGTCGCGGGTTAGTGTCAGCGTACGGGTTAGGATTAGGGGACGGGTGAGGGTCAGGCTTCGGTGAAGGGTTAGGGTTAGGGTTCGGGCTAGGGTTAGGGTTAGGGGACGGGGAAGGTTTAGGGTCCAGGTGAGGGTACGACAACGCTTTAGGGGGAGCGTACGTGTGAGGGCGCGGGTTAGTGTCAGCGTACGGGTTAGGATTAGGGGACGGGTGAGGGTCAGGCTTCGGGGAAGGGTTAGGGTTAGGGTTCGGGCTAGGGTTAGGGTTAGGGGACGGGGACGGTTTAGGGTCCAGGTGAGGGTACGACAACGCTTTAGGGGGAGCGTACGTGTGAGGGCACGGGTTAGTGTCAGCGTACGGGTTAGGATTAGGGGACGGTAGAGGGTCAGGCTTCGGGGAAGGGTTAGGGTTAGGGTTCGGGCTAGGGTTAGGGTTAGGGGACGGGGACGGTTTAGGGTCCAGGTAAGGGTACGACAACGCTTTAGGGGGAGCGTACGTGTGAGGGCGCGGGTTAGTGTCAGCGTACGGGTTAGGATTAGGGGACGGGTGAGGGTCAGGCTTCGGGGAAGGGTTAGGGTTAGGGTTCGGGCTAGGGTTAGGGTTAGGGGACGGGGACGGTTTAGGGACCAGGTGAGGGTACGACAACGCTTTAGGGGGAGCGTACGTGTGAGGGCGCGGGTTAGTGTCAGCGTACGGGATAGGATTAGGGGACGGGTGAGTGTCAGGCTTCGGGGAAGGGTTAGGGTTAGGGTTCGGGCTACGGTTAGGGTTAGGGGACGGGGACGGTTTAGGGTCCAGGTGAGGGTAGGACAACGCTTTAGGGGGAGCGTACGTGTGAGGGCGCGGGTTAGTGTCAGCGTACGGGTTAGGATTAGGGGACGGGTGAGGGTCAGGCTTCGGGGAAGGGTTAGGGTTAGGGTTCGGGCTAGGGTTAGGGTTAGGGGACGGGGACGGTTTAGGGTCCAGGTGAGGGTACGACAACGCTTTAGGGGGAGCATACGTGTGAGGGCGCGGGTTAGTGTCAGCGTACGGGTTAGGATTAGGGGACGGGTGAGGGTCAGGCTTCTGGGAAGGGTTAGGGTTAGGGTTCGGGCTAGGGTTAGGGTTAGGGGACGGGGACGGTTTAGGGTCCAGGTGAGGGTAGGACAACGCTTTAGGGGGAGCGTACGTGTGAGGGCGCGGGTTAGTGTCAGCGTACGGGTTAGGATTAGGGGACGGGTGAGGGTCAGGCTTCGGGGAAGGGTTACGGTTACGGTTCGGGCTAGGGTTAGGGTTAGGGGACGGGGACGGTTTAGGGTCCAGGTGAGGGTACGACAACGCTTTAGGGGGAGCGTACGTGTGAGGGCGCGGGTTAGTGTCAGCGTACGGGTTAGGATTAGGGGACGGGTGAGGGTCAGGCTTCGGGGAAGGGTTAGGGTTAGGGTTCGGGCTAGGGTTAGGTTTAGGGGACGGGGACGGTTTAGGGTCCAGGTGAGGGTAGGACAACGCTTTAGGGGGAGCGTACGTGTGAGGGCGCGGGTTAGTGTCAGCGTACGGGTTAGGATTAGGGGACGGGTGAGGGTCAGGCTTGGGGAAGGGTTAGGGTTAGGGTTCGGGCTAGGGTTAGGGTTAGGGGACGGGGACGGTTTAGGGTCCAGGTGAGGGTACGACAACGCTTTAGGGGGAGCGTACGTGTGAGGTCGCGGGTTAGTGTCAGCGTACGGGTTAGGATTAGGGGACGGGTGAGGGTCAGGCTTCGGTGAAGGGTTAGGGTTAGGGTTCGGTCTAGGGTTAGGGTTAGGGGACGGGGAAGGTTTAGGGTCCAGATGAGGGTACGACAACGCTTTAGGGGGAGCGTACGTGTGAGGGCGCGGGTTAGTGTCAGCGTACGGGTTAGGATTAGGGGACGGGTGAGGGTCAGGCTTCGGGGAAGGGTTAGGGTTAGGGTTCGGGCTAGGGTTAGGGTTAGGGGACGGGGACGGTTTAGGGTCCAGGTGAGGGTACGACAACGCTTTAGGGGGAGCGTACGTGTGAGGGCGCGGGTTAGTGTCAGCGTACGGGTTAGGAGTAGGGGACGGGTGAGGGTCAGGCTTCGGGGAAGGGTTAGGGTTAGGGTTCGGGCTAGGGTTAGGGTTAGGGGACGGGGACGGTTTAGGGTCCAGGTGAGGGTACGACAACGCTTTAGGGGGAGCGTACGTGTGAGGGCGCGGGTTAGTGTCAGCGTACGGGTTAGGAGTAGGGGACGGGTGAGGGTCAGGCTTCGGGGAAGGGTTAGGGTTCGGGCTAGGGTTAGGGTTAGGGGACGGGGACGGTTTAGGGTCCAGGTGAGGGTACGACAACGCTTTAGGGGGAGCGTACGTGTGAGGGAGCGGGTTAGTGTCAGCGTACGGGTTAGGATTAGGGGACGGGTGAGGGTCAGGCTTCGGGGAAGGGTTAGGGTTAGGGTTCGGGCTAGGGTTAGGGTTAGGGGACGGGGACGCTTTAGGGTCCAGGTGAGGGTACGACAACGCTTTAGGGGGAGCGTACGTGTGAGGGCGCGGGTTAGTGTCAGCGTACGGGTTAGGATTAGGGGTCGGGTGAGTGTCAGGCTTCGGGGAAGGGTTAGGGTTAGGGTTCGGGCTACGGTTAGGGTTAGGGGACGGGGACGGTTTAGGGTCCAGGTGAGGGTAGGACAACGCTTTAGCGGGAGCGTACGTGTGAGGGCGCGGGTTAGTGTCAGCGTACGGGTTAGGATTAGGGGACGGGTGAGGGTCAGGCTTGGGGAAGGGTTAGGGTTAGGGTTCGGGCTAGGGTTAGGGTTAGGAAACGGGGACGGTTTAGGGTCCAGGTGAGGGTACGACAACGCTTTAGGGGGAGCGTACGTGTGAGGGCGCGGGTTAGTGTCAGCGTACGGGTTAGGATTAGGGGACGGGTGAGGGTCAGGCTTCGGGGAAGGGTTAGGGTTAGGGTTCGGGCTAGGGTTAGGGTTAGGGGACGGGGACGGTTTAGGGTCCAGGTGAGGGTACGACAACGCTTTAGGGGGAGCGTACGTGTGAGGGCGCAGCTTAGTGTCAGCGTACGTGTTAGGATTAGGGGACGGGTGAGGGTCAGGCTTCGGGGAGGGGTTAGGGTTAGGGTTCGGGCTAGGGTTAGGGTTAGGGGACGGGGACGGTTTAGGGTCCAGGTGAGGGTACGACAACGCTTTAGGGGGAGCGTACGTGTGAGGGCGCGGGTTAGTGTCAGCGTACGGGTTAGGATTAGGGGAAGGGTGAGGGTCAGGCTTCGAGGAAGGGTTAGGGTTAGGGTTCGGGCTAGGGTTAGGGTTAGGGGACGGGGACGGTTTAGGGTCCAGGTGAGGGTACGACAACGCTTTAGGGGGAGCGTACGTGTGAGGGCGCGGGTTAGTGTCAGCGTACGGGTTAGGATTATGGGACGGGTGAGGGTCAGGCTTCGGGGAAGGGTTAGGGTTAGGGTTCGGGCTAGGGTTAGGGTTAGGGGACGGGGACGGTTTAGGGTCCAGGTGAGGGTACGACAACGCTTTAGGGGGAGCGTACGTGTGAGGGCGCGGGTTAGTGTCAGCGTACGGGTTAGGATTAGGGGACGGGTGAGGGTCAGGCTTCGGGGAAGGGTTAGGGTTAGGGTTCGGGCTAGGGTTAGGGTTAGGGGACGCGGACGGTTTAGGGTCCAGGTGAGGGTACGACAACGCTTTAGGGGGAGCGTACGTGTGAGGGCGCGGGTTAGTGTCAGCGTACGGGTTAGGATTAGGGGACGGGTGAGGGTCAGGCTTCGGGGAAGGGTTAGGGTTAGGGTTCGGGCTAGGGTTAGGGTTAGGGGACGGGGACGGTTTAGGGTCCAGGTGAGGGTACGACAACGCTTTAGGGGGAGCGTACGTGTGAGGGCGCGGGTTAGTGTCAGCGTACGGGTTAGGATTAGGGGACGGGTGAGGGTCAGGCTTCGGGGAAGGGTTAGGGTTAGGGTTCGGGCTAGGGTTAGGGTTAGGGGACGGGGACGGTTTAGGGTCCAGGTGAGGGTACGACAACGCTTTAGGGGGAGCGTACGTGTGAGGGCGCGGGTTAGTGTCAGCGTACGGGTTAGGATTAGGGGACGGGTGAGGGTCAGGCTTCGGGGAAGGGTTAGGGTTAGGGTTCTGGCTAGGGTTAGGGTTAGGGGACGGGGACGGTTTAGGGTTCAGGTGAGGGTACGACAACGCTTTAGGGGGAGCGTACGTGTGAGGGCGCGGGTTAGTGTCAGCGTACGGGTTAGGATTAGGGGACGGGTGAGGGTGAGGATTCGGGGAAGGGTTAGGGTTAGGGTTCGGGCTAGGGTTAGGGTTAGGGGACGGGGACGGTTTAGGGTCCAGGTGAGGGTACGACAACGCTTTAGGGAGAGCGTACGTGTGAGGGCGCGGGTTAGTGTCAGCGTACGGGTTAGGATTAGGGGACGGGTGAGGGTCAGGCTTCGGGGAAGGGTTAGGGTTAGGGTTCGGGCTAGGGTTAGGGTTAGGGGACGGGGACGGTTTAGGGTCCAGGTGAGGGTACGACAACGCTTTAGGGGGAGCGTACGTGTGAGGGCGCGGGTTAGTGTCAGCGTACGGGTTAGGATTAGGGGACGGGTGAGGGTCAGGCTTCGGGGAAGGGTTAGGGTTAGGGTTCGGGCTAGGGTTAGGGTTAGGGGACGGGGACGGTTTAGGGTCCAGGTGAGGGTACGACAACGCTGTAGGGGGAGCGTACGTGTGAGGGCGCGGGTTAGTGTCAGCGTACGGGTTAGGATTAGGGGACGGGTGAGGGTCAGGCTTCGGGGAAGGGTTAGGGTTAGGGTTCGGGCTAGGGTTAGGGTTAGGGGACGGGGACGGTTTAGGGTCCAGGTGAGGGTACGACAACGCTTTAGGGGGAGCGTACGTGTGAGGGCGCGGGTTAGTGTCAGCGTACGGGTTAGGATTAGGGGACGGGTGAGGGTCAGGCTTCGGGGAAGTGTTAGGGTTAGGGTTCGGGCTAGGGTTAGGGTTAGGGGACGGGGACGGTTTAGGGTCCAGGTGAGGGTACGACAACGCTTTAGGGGGAGCGTACGTGTGAGGGCGCGGGTTAGTGTCAGCGTACGGGTTAGGATTAGGGGACGGGTGAGGGTCAGGCTTCGGGGAAGGGTTAGGGTTAGGGTTCTGGCTAGGGTTAGGGTTAGGGGACGGGGACGGTTTAGGGTTCAGGTGAGGGTACGACAACGCTTTAGGGGGAGCGTACGTGTGAGGGCGCGGGTTAGTGTCAGCGTACGGGTTAGGATTAGGGGACGGGTGAGGGTGAGGATTCGGGGAAGGGTTAGGGTTAGGGTTCGGGCTAGGGTTAGGGTTAGGGGACGGGGACGGTTTAGGGTCCAGGTGAGGGTACGACAACGCTTTAGGGAGAGCGTACGTGTGAGGGCGCGGGTTAGTGTCAGCGTACGGGTTAGGATTAGGGGACGGGTGAGGGTCAGGCTTCGGGGAAGGGTTAGGGTTAGGGTTCGGGCTAGGGTTAGGGTTAGGGGACGGGGACGGTTTAGGGTCCAGGTGAGGGTACGACAACGCTTTAGGGGGAGCGTACGTGTGAGGTCGCGGGTTAGTGTCAGCGTACGGGTTAGGATTAGGGGACGGGTGAGGGTCAGGCTTCGGGGAAGGGTTAGGGTTAGGGTTCGGGCTAGGGTTAGGGTTAGGGGACGCGGACGGTTTAGGGTCCAGGTGAGGGTACGACAACGCTTTAGGGGGAGCGTACGTGTGAGGGCGCGGGTTAGTGTCAGCGTACGGGTTAGGATTAGGGGACGGGTGAGGGTCAGGCTTCGGGGAAGGGTTAGGGTTAGGGTTCGGGCTAGGGTTAGGGTTAGGGGACGGGGACGGTTTAGGGTCCAGGTGAGGGTACGACAACGCTTTAGGGGGAGCGTACGTGTGAGGGCGCGGGTTAGTGTCAGCGTACGGGTTAGGATTAGGGGACGGGTGAGGGTCAGGCTTCGGGGAAGTGTTAGGGTTAGGGTTCGGGCTAGGGTTAGGGTTAGGGGACGGGGACGGTTTAGGGTCCAGGTGAGGGTACGACAACGCTTTAGGGGGAGCGTACGTGTGAGGGCGCGGGTTAGTGTCAGCGTACGGGTTAGGATTAGGGGACGGGTGAGGGTCAGGCTTCGGGGAAGGGTTAGGGTTAGGGTTCTGGCTAGGGTTAGGGTTAGGGGACGGGGACGGTTTAGGGTTCAGGTGAGGGTACGACAACGCTTTAGGGGGAGCGTACGTGTGAGGGCGCGGGTTAGTGTCAGCGTACGGGTTAGGATTAGGGGACGGGTGAGGGTGAGGATTCGGGGAAGGGTTAGGGTTAGGGTTCGGGCTAGGGTTAGGGTTAGGGGACGGGGACGGTTTAGGGTCCAGGTGAGGGTACGACAACGCTTTAGGGAGAGCGTACGTGTGAGGGCGCGGGTTAGTGTCAGCGTACGGGTTAGGATTAGGGGACGGGTGAGGGTCAGGCTTCGGGGAAGGGTTAGGGTTAGGGTTCGGGCTAGGGTTAGGGTAAGGGGACGGGGACGGTTTAGGGTCCAGGTGAGGGTACGACAACGCTTTAGGGGGAGCGTACGTGTGAGGGCGCGGGTTAGTGTCAGCGTACGGGTTAGGATTAGGGGACGGGTGAGGGTCAGGCTTCGGGGAAGGGTTAGGGTTAGGGTTCGGGCTAGGGTTAGGGTTAGGGGACGGGGACGGTTTAGGGTCCAGGTGAGGGTACGACAACGCTGTAGGAGGAGCGTACGTGTGAGGGCGCGGGTTAGTGTCAGCGTACGGGTTAGGATTAGGGGACGGGTGAGGGTCAGGCTTCGGGGAAGTGTTAGGGTTAGGGTTCGGTCTAGGGTTAGGGTTAGGGGACGGGGACGGTTTAGGGTCCAGGTGAGGGTACGACAACGCTTTAGGGGGAGCGTACGTGTGAGGGCGCGGGTTAGTGTCAGCGTACGGGTTAGGATTAGGGGACGGGTGAGGGTCAGGCTTCGGGGAAGGGTTAGGGTTAGGGTTCGGGCTAGGGTTAGGGTTAGGGGACGGGGACGGTTTAGGGTCCAGGTGAGGGTACGACAACGCTTTAGGGGGAGCGTACGTGTGAGGGCGCGGGTTAGTGTCAGCGTACGGGTTAGGAGTAGGGGACGGGTGAGGGTCAGGCTTCGGGGAAGGGTTAGGGTTAGGGTTCGGGCTAGGGTTAGGGTTAGGGGACGGGGACGGTTTAGGGTCCAGGTGAGGGTACGACAACGCTTTAGGGGGAGCGTACGTGTGAGGGTGCGGGTTAGTGTCAGCGTACGGGTTAGGATTAGGGGACGGGTGAGGGTCAGGCTTCGGGGAAGGGTTAGGGTTAGGGTTCGGGCTAGGGTTAGGGTTAGGGGACGGGGACGCTTTAGGGTCCAGGTGAGGGTACGACAACGCTTTAGGGGGAGCGTACGTGTGAGGGCGCGGGTTAGTGTCAGCGTACGGGTTAGGATTAGGGGACGGGTGAGTGTCAGGCTTCGGGGAAGGGTTAGGGTTAGGGTTCGGGCTACGGTTAGGGTTAGGGGACGGGGACGGTTTAGGGTCCAGGTGAGGGTAGGACAACGCTTTAGGGGGAGCGTACGTGTGAGGGCGCGGGTTAGTGTCAGCGTACGGGTTAGGATTAGGGGACGGGTGAGGGTCAGGCTTGGGGAAGGGTTAGGGTTAGGGTTCGGGCTAGGGTTAGGGTTAGGAAACGGGGACGGTTTAGGGTCCAGGTGAGGGTACGACAACGCTTTAGGGGGAGCGTACGTGTGAGGGCGCGGGTTAGTGTCAGCGTACGGGTTAGGATTAGGGGACGGGTGAGGGTCAGGCTTCGGGGAAGGGTTAGGGTTAGGGTTCGGTCTAGGGTTAGGGTTAGGGGACGGGGAAGGTTTAGGGTCCAGGTGAGGGTACGACAACGCTTTAGGGGGAGCGTACGTGTGAGGGCGCGGGTTAGTGTCAGGGTACGGGTTAGGATTAGGGGACGGGTGAGGGTCAGGCTTCGGGGAAGGGTTACGGTTACGGTTCGGGCTAGGGTTAGGGTTAGGGGACGGGGACGGTTTAGGGTCCAGGTGAGGGTACGACAACGCTTTAGGGGGAGCGTACGTGTGAGGGCGCGGGTTAGTGTCAGCGTACGGGTTAGGATTAGGGGACGGGTGAGGGTCAGGCTTCGGGGAAGGGTTAGGGTTAGGGTTCGGGCTAGGGTTAGGGTTAGGGGACGGGGATGGTTTAGGGTCCAGGTGAGGGTACGACAACGCTTTAGGGGGAGCGTACGTGTGAGGGCGCGGGTTAGTGTCAGCGTACGGGTTAGGATTAGGGGACGGGTGAGGGTCAGGCTTCGGGGAAGGGTTAGGGTTAGGGTTCGGGCTAGGGTTAGGGTTAGGGGACGGGGACGGTTTAGGGTCCAGGTGAGGGTACGACAACGCTTTAGGGGGAGCGTACGTGTGAGGGCGCGGGTTAGTGTCAGCGTACGGGTTAGGATTAGGGGACGGGTGAGGGTCAGGCTTCGGGGAAGGGTTAGGGTTAGGGTTCGGGCTAGGGTTAGGGTTAGGGGACGGGGACGGTTTAGGGTCCAGGTGAGGGTACGACAACGCTTTAGGGGGAGCGTACGTGTGAGGGCGCGGGTTAGTGTCAGCGTACGGGTTAGCATTAGGGGACGGGTGAGGGTCAGGCTTCGGGGAAGGGTTAGGGTTAGGGTTCGGGCTAGGGTTAGGGTTAGGGGACGGGGACGGTTTAGGGTCCAGGTGAGGGTACGACAACGCTTTAGGGGGAGCGTACGTGTGAGGGCGCGGGTTAGTGTCAGCGTACGGGTTAGGATTAGGGGACGGGTGAGGGTCAGGCTTCGGGGAAGGGTTAGGGTTAGGGTTCGGGCTAGGGTTAGGGTTAGGGGACGGGGACGGTTTAGGGTCCAGGTGAGGGTACGACAACGCTTTAGGGGGAGCGTACGTGTGAGGGCGCGGGTTAGTGTCAGCGTACGGGTTAGGATTAGGGGAAGGGTGAGTGTCAGGCTTCGAGGAAGGGTTAGGGTTAGGGTTCGGGCTAGGGTTAGGGTTAGGGGACGGGGACGGTTTAGGGTCCAGGTGAGGGTACGACAACGCTTTAGGGGGAGCGTACGTGTGAGGGCGCGGGTTAGTGTCAGCGTACGGGTTAGGATTATGGGACGGGTGAGGGTCAGGCTTCGGGGAAGGGTTAGGGTTAGGGTTCGGGCTAGGGTTAGGGTTAGGGGACGGGGACGGTTTAGGGTCCAGGTGAGGGTACGACAACGCTTTAGGGGGAGCGTACGTGTGAGGGCGCGGGTTAGTGTCAGCGTACGGGTTAGGATTAGGGGACGGGTGAGGGTCAGGCTTCGGGGAAGGGTTAGGGTTAGGGTTCGGGCTAGGGTTAGGGTTAGGGGACGCGGACGGTTTAGGGTCCAGGTGAGGGTACGACAACGCTTTAGGGGGAGCGTACGTGTGAGGGCGCGGGTTAGTGTCATTGTACGGGTTAGGATTAGGGGACGGGTGAGGGTCAGGCTTCCGGGAAGGGTTAGGGTTAGGGTTCGGGCTAGGGTTAGGGTTAGGGGACGGGGACGGTTTAGGGTCCAGGTGAGGGTACGACAACGCTTTAGGGGGAGCGTACGTGTGAGGGCGCGGGTTAGTGTCAGCGTACGGGTTAGGATTAGGGGACGGGTGAGGGTCAGGCTTCGGGGAAGTGTTAGGGTTAGGGTTCGGGCTAGGGTTAGGGTTAGGGGACGGGGACGGTTTAGGGTCCAGGTGAGGGTACGACAACGCTTTAGGGGGAGCGTACGTGTGAGGGCGCGGGTTAGTGTCAGCGTACGGGTTAGGATTAGGGGACGGGTGAGGGTCAGGCTTCGGGGAAGGGTTAGGGTTAGGGTTCTTGCTAGGGTTAGGGTTAGGGGACGGGGACGGTTTAGGGTTCAGGTGAGGGTACGACAACGCTTTAGGGGGAGCGTACGTGTGAGGGCGCGGGTTAGTGTCAGCGTACGGGTTAGGATTAGGGGACGGGTGAGGGTGAGGATTCGGGGAAGGTTTAGGGTTAGGGTTCGGGCTAGGGTTAGGGTTAGGGGACGGGGACGGTTTAGGGTCCAGGTGAGGGTACGACAACGCTTTAGGGGGAGCGTACGTGTGAGGTCGCGGGTTAGTGTCAGCGTACGGGTTAGGATTAGGGGACGGGTGAGTGTCAGGCTTCGGTGAAGGGTTAGGGTTAGGGTTCGGGCTAGGGTTAGGGTTAGGGGACGGGGAAGGTTTAGGGTCCAGGTGAGGGTACGACAACGCTTTAGGGGGAGCGTACGTGTGAGGGCGCGGGTTAGTGTCAGCGTACGGGTTAGGATTAGGGGACGGGTGAGGGTCAGGCTTCGGGGAAGGGTTAGGGTTAGGGTTCGGGCTAGGGTTAGGGTTAGGGGACGGGGACGGTTTAGGGTCCAGGTGAGGGTACGACAACGCTTTAGGGGGAGCGTACGTGTGAGGGCACGTGTTAGTGTCAGCGTACGGGTTAGGATTAGGGGACGGTAGAGGGTCAGGCTTCGGGGAAGGGTTAGGGTTAGGGTTCGGGCTAGGGTTAGGGTTAGGGGACGGGGACGGTTTAGGGTCCAGGTAAGGGTACGACAACGCTTTAGGGGGAGCGTACGTGTGAGGGCGCGGGTTAGTGTCAGCGTACGGGTTAGGATTAGGGGACGGGTGAGGGTCAGGCTTCGGGGAAGGGTTAGGGTTAGGGTTCGGGCTAGGGTTAGGGTTAGGGGACGGGGACGGTTTAGGGACCAGGTGAGGGTACGACAACGCTTTAGGGGGAGCGTACGTGTGAGGGCGCGGGTTAGTGTCAGCGTACGGGATAGGATTAGGGGACGGGTGAGTGTCAGGCTTCGGGGAAGGGTTAGGGTTAGGGTTCGGGCTACGGTTAGGGTTAGGGGACGGGGACGGTTTAGGGTCCAGGTGAGGGTAGGACAACGCTTTAGGGGGAGCGTACGTGTGAGGGCGCGGGTTAGTGTCAGCGTACGGGTTAGGATTAGGGGACGGGTGAGGGTCAGGCTTCGGGGAAGGGTTAGGGTTAGGGTTCGGGCTAGGGTTAGGGTTAGGGGACGGGGACGGTTTAGGGTCCAGGTGAGGGTACGACAACGCTTTAGGGGGAGCATACGTGTGAGGGCGCGGGTTAGTGTCAGCGTACGGGTTAGGATTAGGGGACGGGTGAGGGTCAGGCTTCTGGGAAGGGTTAGGGTTAGGGTTCGGGCTAGGGTTAGGGTTAGGGGACGGGGACGGTTTAGGGTCCAGGTGAGGGTAGGACAACGCTTTAGGGGGAGCGTACGTGTGAGGGCGCGGGTTAGTGTCAGCGTACGGGTTAGGATTAGGGGACGGGTGAGGGTCAGGCTTCGGGGAAGGGTTACGGTTACGGTTCGGGCTAGGGTTAGGGTTAGGGGACGGGGACGGTTTAGGGTCCAGGTGAGGGTACGACAACGCTTTAGGGGGAGCGTACGTGTGAGGGCGCGGGTTAGTGTCAGCGTACGGGTTAGGATTAGGGGACGGGTGAGGGTCAGGCTTCGGGGAAGGGTTAGGGTTAGGGTTCGGGCTAGGGTTAGGTTTAGGGGACGGGGACGGTTTAGGGTCCAGGTGAGGGTAGGACAACGCTTTAGGGGGAGCGTACGTGTGAGGGCGCGGGTTAGTGTCAGCGTACGGGTTAGGATTAGGGGACGGGTGAGGGTCAGGCTTGGGGAAGGGTTAGGGTTAGGGTTCGGGCTAGGGTTAGGGTTAGGGGACGGGGACGGTTTAGGGTCCAGGTGAGGGTACGACAACGCTTTAGGGGGAGCGTACGTGTGAGGTCGCGGGTTAGTGTCAGCGTACGGGTTAGGATTAGGGGACGGGTGAGGGTCAGGCTTCGGTGAAGGGTTAGGGTTAGGGTTCGGTCTAGGGTTAGGGTTAGGGGACGGGGAAGGTTTAGGGTCCAGATGAGGGTACGACAACGCTTTAGGGGGAGCGTACGTGTGAGGGCGCGGGTTAGTGTCAGCGTACGGGTTAGGATTAGGGGACGGGTGAGGGTCAGGCTTCGGGGAAGGGTTAGGGTTAGGGTTCGGGCTAGGGTTAGGGTTAGGGGACGGGGACGGTTTAGGGTCCAGGTGAGGGTACGACAACGCTTTAGGGGGAGCGTACGTGTGAGGGCGCGGGTTAGTGTCAGCGTACGGGTTAGGAGTAGGGGACGGGTGAGGGTCAGGCTTCGGGGAAGGGTTAGGGTTAGGGTTCGGGCTAGGGTTAGGGTTAGGGGACGGGGACGGTTTAGGGTCCAGGTGAGGGTACGACAACGCTTTAGGGGGAGCGTACGTGTGAGGGCGCGGGTTAGTGTCAGCGTACGGGTTAGGAGTAGGGGACGGGTGAGGGTCAGGCTTCGGGGAAGGGTTAGGGTTCGGGCTAGGGTTAGGGTTAGGGGACGGGGACGGTTTAGGGTCCAGGTGAGGGTACGACAACGCTTTAGGGGGAGCGTACGTGTGAGGGAGCGGGTTAGTGTCAGCGTACGGGTTAGGATTAGGGGACGGGTGAGGGTCAGGCTTCGGGGAAGGGTTAGGGTTAGGGTTCGGGCTAGGGTTAGGGTTAGGGGACGGGGACGCTTTAGGGTCCAGGTGAGGGTACGACAACGCTTTAGGGGGAGCGTACGTGTGAGGGCGCGGGTTAGTGTCAGCGTACGGGTTAGGATTAGGGGTCGGGTGAGTGTCAGGCTTCGGGGAAGGGTTAGGGTTAGGGTTCGGGCTACGGTTAGGGTTAGGGGACGGGGACGGTTTAGGGTCCAGGTGAGGGTAGGACAACGCTTTAGCGGGAGCGTACGTGTGAGGGCGCGGGTTAGTGTCAGCGTACGGGTTAGGATTAGGGGACGGGTGAGGGTCAGGCTTGGGGAAGGGTTAGGGTTAGGGTTCGGGCTAGGGTTAGGGTTAGGAAACGGGGACGGTTTAGGGTCCAGGTGAGGGTACGACAACGCTTTAGGGGGAGCGTACGTGTGAGGGCGCGGGTTAGTGTCAGCGTACGGGTTAGGATTAGGGGACGGGTGAGGGTCAGGCTTCGGGGAAGGGTTAGGGTTAGGGTTCGGGCTAGGGTTAGGGTTAGGGGACGGGGACGGTTTAGGGTCCAGGTGAGGGTACGACAACGCTTTAGGGGGAGCGTACGTGTGAGGGCGCAGCTTAGTGTCAGCGTACGTGTTAGGATTAGGGGACGGGTGAGGGTCAGGCTTCGGGGAAGGGTTAGGGTTAGGGTTCGGGCTAGGGTTAGGGTTAGGGGACGGGGACGGTTTAGGGTCCAGGTGAGGGTACGACAACGCTTTAGGGGGAGCGTACGTGTGAGGGCGCGGGTTAGTGTCAGCGTACGGGTTAGGATTAGGGGAAGGGTGAGGGTCAGGCTTCGAGGAAGGGTTAGGGTTAGGGTTCGGGCTAGGGTTAGGGTTAGGGGACGGGGACGGTTTAGGGTCCAGGTGAGGGTACGACAACGCTTTAGGGGGAACGTACGTGTGAGGGCGCGGGTTAGTGTCAGCGTACGGGTTAGGATTATGGGACGGGTGAGGGTCAGGCTTCGGGGAAGGGTTAGGGTTAGGGTTCGGGCTAGGGTTAGGGTTAGGGGACGGGGACGGTTTAGGGTCCAGGTGAGGGTACGACAACGCTTTAGGGGGAGCGTACGTGTGAGGGCGCGGGTTAGTGTCAGCGTACGGGTTAGAATTAGGGGACGGGTGAGGGTCAGGCTTCGGGGAAGGGTTAGGGTTAGGGTTCGGGCTAGGGTTAGGGTTAGGGGACGCGGACGGTTTAGGGTCCAGGTGAGGGTACGACAACGCTTTAGGGGGAGCGTACGTGTGAGGGCGCGGGTTAGTGTCAGCGTACGGGTTAGGATTAGGGGACGGGTGAGGGTCAGGCTTCGGGGAAGGGTTAGGGTTAGGGTTCGGGCTAGGGTTAGGGTTAGGGGACGGGGACGGTTTAGGGTCCAGGTGAGGGTACGACAACGCTTTAGGGGGAGCGTACGTGTGAGGGCGCGGGTTAGTGTCAGCGTACGGGTTAGGATTAGGGGACGGGTGAGGGTCAGGCTTCGGGGAAGTGTTAGGGTTAGGGTTCGGGCTAGGGTTAGGGTTAGGGGACGGGGACGGTTTAGGGTCCAGGTGAGGGTACGACAACGCTTTAGGGGGAGCGTACGTGTGAGGGCGCGGGTTAGTGTCAGCGTACGGGTTAGGATTAGGGGACGGGTGAGGGTCAGGCTTCGGGGAAGGGTTAGGGTTAGGGTTCTGGCTAGGGTTAGGGTTAGGGGACGGGGACGGTTTAGGGTTCAGGTGAGGGTACGACAACGCTTTAGGGGGAGCGTACGTGTGAGGGCGCGGGTTAGTGTCAGCGTACGGGTTAGGATTAGGGGACGGGTGAGGGTGAGGATTCGGGGAAGGGTTAGGGTTAGGGTTCGGGCTAGGGTTAGGGTTAGGGGACGGGGACGGTTTAGGGTCCAGGTGAGGGTACGACAACGCTTTAGGGAGAGCGTACGTGTGAGGGCGCGGGTTAGTGTCAGCGTACGGGTTAGGATTAGGGGACGGGTGAGGGTCAGGCTTCGGGGAAGGGTTAGGGTTAGGGTTCGGGCTAGGGTTAGGGTTAGGGGACGGGGACGGTTTAGGGTCCAGGTGAGGGTACGACAACGCTTTAGGGGGAGCGTACGTGTGAGGGCGCGGGTTAGTGTCAGCGTACGGGTTAGGATTAGGGGACGGGTGAGGGTCAGGCTTCGGGGAAGGGTTAGGGTTAGGGTTCGGGCTAGGGTTAGGGTTAGGGGACGGGGACGGTTTAGGGTCCAGGTGAGGGTACGACAACGCTTTAGGGGGAGCGTACGTGTGAGGGCGCGGGTTAGTGTCAGCGTACGGGTTAGGATTAGGGGACGGGTGAGGGTCAGGCTTCGGGGAAGGGTTAGGGTTAGGGTTCGGGCTAGGGTTAGGGTTAGGGGACGGGGACGGTTTAGGGTCCAGGTGAGGGTACGACAACGCTTTAGGGGGAGCGTACGTGTGAGGGCGCGGGTTAGTGTCAGCGTACGGGTTAGGATTAGGGGACGGGTGAGGGTCAGGCTTCGGGGAAGGGTTAGGGTTAGGGTTCGGGCTAGGGTTAGGGTTAGGGGACGGGGACGGTTTAGGGTCCAGGTGAGGGTACGACAACGCTTTAGGGGGAGCGTACGTGTGAGGGCGCGGGTTAGTGTCAGCGTACGGGTTAGGATTAGGGGACGGGTGAGGGTCAGGCTTCGGGGAAGGGTCAGGGTTAGGGTTCTGGCTAGGGTTAGGGTTAGGGGACGGGGACGGTTTAGGGTTCAGGTGAGGGTACGACAACGCTTTAGGGGGAGCGTACGTGTGAGGGCGCGGGTTAGTGTCAGCGTACGGGTTAGGATTAGGGGACGGGTGAGGGTGAGGATTCGGGGAAGGGTTAGGGTTAGGGTTCGGGCTAGGGTTAGGGTTAGGGGACGGGGACGGTTTAGGGTCCAGGTGAGGGTACGACAACGCTTTAGGGAGAGCGTACGTGTGAGGGCGCGGGTTAGTGTCAGCGTACGGGTTAGGATTAGGGGACGGGTGAGGGTCAGGCTTCGGGGAAGGGTTAGGGTTAGGGTTCGGGCTAGGGTTAGGGTTAGGGGACGGGGACGGTTTAGGGTCCAGGTGAGGGTACGACAACGCTTTAGGGGGAGCGTACGTGTGAGGTCGCGGGTTAGTGTCAGCGTACGGGTTAGGATTAGGGGACGGGTGAGGGTCAGGCTTCGGGGAAGGGTTAGGGTTAGGGTTCGGGCTAGGGTTAGGGTTAGGGGACGCGGACGGTTTAGGGTCCAGGTGAGGGTACGACAACGCTTTAGGGGGAGCGTACGTGTGAGGGCGCGGGTTAGTGTCAGCGTACGGGTTAGGATTAGGGGACGGGTGAGGGTCAGGCTTCGGGGAAGGGTTAGGGTTAGGGTTCGGGCTAGGGTTAGGGTTAGGGGACGGGGACGGTTTAGGGTCCAGGTGAGGGTACGACAACGCTTTAGGGGGAGCGTACGTGTGAGGGCGCGGGTTAGTGTCAGCGTACGGGTTAGGATTAGGGGACGGGTGAGGGTCAGGCTTCGGGGAAGTGTTAGGGTTAGGGTTCGGGCTAGGGTTAGGGTTAGGGGACGGGGACGGTTTAGGGTCCAGGTGAGGGTACGACAACGCTTTAGGGGGAGCGTACGTGTGAGGGCGCGGGTTAGTGTCAGCGTACGGGTTAGGATTAGGGGACGGGTGAGGGTCAGGCTTCGGGGAAGGGTTAGGGTTAGGGTTCTGGCTAGGGTTAGGGTTAGGGGACGGGGACGGTTTAGGGTTCAGGTGAGGGTACGACAACGCTTTAGGGGGAGCGTACGTGTGAGGGCGCGGGTTAGTGTCAGCGTACGGGTTAGGATTAGGGGACGGGTGAGGGTGAGGATTCGGGGAAGGGTTAGGGTTAGGGTTCGGGCTAGGGTTAGGGTTAGGGGACGGGGACGGTTTAGGGTCCAGGTGAGGGTACGACAACGCTTTAGGGAGAGCGTACGTGTGAGGGCGCGGGTTAGTGTCAGCGTACGGGTTAGGATTAGGGGACGGGTGAGGGTCAGGCTTCGGGGAAGGGTTAGGGTTAGGGTTCGGGCTAGGGTTAGGGTTAGGGGACGGGGACGGTTTAGGGTCCAGGTGAGGGTACGACAACGCTTTAGGGGGAGCGTACGTGTGAGGGCGCGGGTTAGTGTCAGCGTACGGGTTAGGATTAGGGGACGGGTGAGGGTCAGGCTTCGGGGAAGGGTTAGGGTTAGGGTTCGGGCTAGGGTTAGGGTTAGGGGACGGGGACGGTTTAGGGTCCAGGTGAGGGTACGACAACGCTGTAGGAGGAGCGTACGTGTGAGGGCGCGGGTTAGTGTCAGCGTACGGGTTAGGATTAGGGGACGGGTGAGGGTCAGGCTTCGGGGAAGTGTTAGGGTTAGGGTTCGGTCTAGGGTTAGGGTTAGGGGACGGGGACGGTTTAGGGTCCAGGTGAGGGTACGACAACGCTTTAGGGGGAGCGTACGTGTGAGGGCGCGGGTTAGTGTCAGCGTACGGGTTAGGATTAGGGGACGGGTGAGGGTCAGGCTTCGGGGAAGGGTTAGGGTTAGGGTTCGGGCTAGGGTTAGGGTTAGGGGACGGGGACGGTTTAGGGTCCAGGTGAGGGTACGACAACGCTTTAGGGGGAGCGTACGTGTGAGGGCGCGGGTTAGTGTCAGCGTACGGGTTAGGAGTAGGGGACGGGTGAGGGTCAGGCTTCGGGGAAGGGTTAGGGTTAGGGTTCGGGCTAGGGTTAGGGTTAGGGGACGGGGACGGTTTAGGGTCCAGGTGAGGGTACGACAACGCTTTAGGGGGAGCGTACGTGTGAGGGTGCGGGTTAGTGTCAGCGTACGGGTTAGGATTAGGGGACGGGTGAGGGTCAGGCTTCGGGGAAGGGTTAGGGTTAGGGTTCGGGCTAGGGTTAGGGTTAGGGGACGGGGACGCTTTAGGGTCCAGGTGAGGGTACGACAACGCTTTAGGGGGAGCGTACGTGTGAGGGCGCGGGTTAGTGTCAGCGTACGGGTTAGGATTAGGGGACGGGTGAGTGTCAGGCTTCGGGGAAGGGTTAGGGTTAGGGTTCGGGCTACGGTTAGGGTTAGGGGACGGGGACGGTTTAGGGTCCAGGTGAGGGTAGGACAACGCTTTAGGGGGAGCGTACGTGTGAGGGCGCGGGTTAGTGTCAGCGTACGGGTTAGGATTAGGGGACGGGTGAGGGTCAGGCTTGGGGAAGGGTTAGGGTTAGGGTTCGGGCTAGGGTTAGGGTTAGGAAACGGGGACGGTTTAGGGTCCAGGTGAGGGTACGACAACGCTTTAGGGGGAGCGTACGTGTGAGGGCGCGGGTTAGTGTCAGCGTACGGGTTAGGATTAGGGGACGGGTGAGGGTCAGGCTTCGGGGAAGGGTTAGGGTTAGGGTTCGGTCTAGGGTTAGGGTTAGGGGACGGGGAAGGTTTAGGGTCCAGGTGAGGGTACGACAACGCTTTAGGGGGAGCGTACGTGTGAGGGCGCGGGTTAGTGTCAGCGTACGGGTTAGGATTAGGGGACGGGTGAGGGTCAGGCTTCGGGGAAGGGTTACGGTTACGGTTCGGGCTAGGGTTAGGGTTAGGGGACGGGGACGGTTTAGGGTCCAGGTGAGGGTACGACAACGCTTTAGGGGGAGCGTACGTGTGAGGGCGCGGGTTAGTGTCAGCGTACGGGTTAGGATTAGGGGACGGGTGAGGGTCAGGCTTCGGGGAAGGGTTAGGGTTAGGGTTCGGGCTAGGGTTAGGGTTAGGGGACGGGGATGGTTTAGGGTCCAGGTGAGGGTACGACAACGCTTTAGGGGGAGCGTACGTGTGAGGGCGCGGGTTAGTGTCAGCGTACGGGTTAGGATTAGGGGACGGGTGAGGGTCAGGCTTCGGGGAAGGGTTAGGGTTAGGGTTCGGGCTAGGGTTAGGGTTAGGGGACGGGGACGGTTTAGGGTCCAGGTGAGGGTACGACAACGCTTTAGGGGGAGCGTACGTGTGAGGGCGCGGGTTAGTGTCAGCGTACGGGTTAGGATTAGGGGACGGGTGAGGGTCAGGCTTCGGGGAAGGGTTAGGGTTAGGGTTCGGGCTAGGGTTAGGGTTAGGGGACGGGGACGGTTTAGGGTCCAGGTGAGGGTACGACAACGCTTTAGGGGGAGCGTACGTGTGAGGGCGCGGGTTAGTGTCAGCGTACGGGTTAGCATTAGGGGACGGGTGAGGGTCAGGCTTCGGGGAAGGGTTAGGGTTAGGGTTCGGGCTAGGGTTAGGGTTAGGGGACGGGGACGGTTTAGGGTCCAGGTGAGGGTACGACAACGCTTTAGGGGGAGCGTACGTGTGAGGGCGCGGGTTAGTGTCAGCGTACGGGTTAGGATTAGGGGACGGGTGAGGGTCAGGCTTCGGGGAAGGGTTAGGGTTAGGGTTCGGGCTAGGGTTAGGGTTAGGGGACGGGGACGGTTTAGGGTCCAGGTGAGGGTACGACAACGCTTTAGGGGGAGCGTACGTGTGAGGGCGCGGGTTAGTGTCAGCGTACGGGTTAGGATTAGGGGAAGGGTGAGTGTCAGGCTTCGAGGAAGGGTTAGGGTTAGGGTTCGGGCTAGGGTTAGGGTTAGGGGACGGGGACGGTTTAGGGTCCAGGTGAGGGTACGACAACGCTTTAGGGGGAGCGTACGTGTGAGGGCGCGGGTTAGTGTCAGCGTACGGGTTAGGATTATGGGACGGGTGAGGGTCAGGCTTCGGGGAAGGGTTAGGGTTAGGGTTCGGGCTAGGGTTAGGGTTAGGGGACGGGGACGGTTTAGGGTCCAGGTGAGGGTACGACAACGCTTTAGGGGGAGCGTACGTGTGAGGTCGCGGGTTAGTGTCAGCGTACGGGTTAGGATTAGGGGACGGGTGAGGGTCAGGCTTCGGGGAAGGGTTAGGGTTAGGGTTCGGGCTAGGGTTAGGGTTAGGGGACGCGGACGGTTTAGGGTCCAGGTGAGGGTACGACAACGCTTTAGGGGGAGCGTACGTGTGAGGGCGCGGGTTAGTGTCAGCGTACGGGTTAGGATTAGGGGACGGGTGAGGGTCAGGCTTCGGGGAAGGGTTAGGGTTAGGGTTCGGGCTAGGGTTAGGGTTAGGGGACGGGGACGGTTTAGGGTCCAGGTGAGGGTACGACAACGCTTTAGGGGGAGCGTACGTGTGAGGGCGCGGGTTAGTGTCAGCGTACGGGTTAGGATTAGGGGACGGGTGAGGGTCAGGCTTCGGGGAAGTGTTAGGGTTAGGGTTCGGGCTAGGGTTAGGGTTAGGGGACGGGGACGGTTTAGGGTCCAGGTGAGGGTACGACAACGCTTTAGGGGGAGCGTACGTGTGAGGGCGCGGGTTAGTGTCAGCGTACGGGTTAGGATTAGGGGACGGGTGAGGGTCAGGCTTCGGGGAAGGGTTAGGGTTAGGGTTCTGGCTAGGGTTAGGGTTAGGGGACGGGGACGGTTTAGGGTTCAGGTGAGGGTACGACAACGCTTTAGGGGGAGCGTACGTGTGAGGGCGCGGGTTAGTGTCAGCGTACGGGTTAGGATTAGGGGACGGGTGAGGGTGAGGATTCGGGGAAGGGTTAGGGTTAGGGTTCGGGCTAGGGTTAGGGTTAGGGGACGGGGACGGTTTAGGGTCCAGGTGAGGGTACGACAACGCTTTAGGGAGAGCGTACGTGTGAGGGCGCGGGTTAGTGTCAGCGTACGGGTTAGGATTAGGGGACGGGTGAGGGTCAGGCTTCGGGGAAGGGTTAGGGTTAGGGTTCGGGCTAGGGTTAGGGTTAGGGGACGGGGACGGTTTAGGGTCCAGGTGAGGGTACGACAACGCTTTAGGGGGAGCGTACGTGTGAGGGCGCGGGTTAGTGTCAGCGTACGGGTTAGGATTAGGGGACGGGTGAGGGTCAGGCTTCGGGGAAGGGTTAGGGTTAGGGTTCGGGCTAGGGTTAGGGTTAGGGGACGGGGACGGTTTAGGGTCCAGGTGAGGGTACGACAACGCTGTAGGAGGAGCGTACGTGTGAGGGCGCGGGTTAGTGTCAGCGTACGGGTTAGGATTAGGGGACGGGTGAGGGTCAGGCTTCGGGGAAGTGTTAGGGTTAGGGTTCGGTCTAGGGTTAGGGTTAGGGGACGGGGACGGTTTAGGGTCCAGGTGAGGGTACGACAACGCTTTAGGGGGAGCGTACGTGTGAGGGCGCGGGTTAGTGTCAGCGTACGGGTTAGGATTAGGGGACGGGTGAGGGTCAGGCTTCGGGGAAGGGTTAGGGTTAGGGTTCGGGCTAGGGTTAGGGTTAGGGGACGGGGACGGTTTAGGGTCCAGGTGAGGGTACGACAACGCTTTAGGGGGAGCGTACGTGTGAGGGCGCGGGTTAGTGTCAGCGTACGGGTTAGGAGTAGGGGACGGGTGAGGGTCAGGCTTCGGGGAAGGGTTAGGGTTAGGGTTCGGGCTAGGGTTAGGGTTAGGGGACGGGGACGGTTTAGGGTCCAGGTGAGGGTACGACAACGCTTTAGGGGGAGCGTACGTGTGAGGGTGCGGGTTAGTGTCAGCGTACGGGTTAGGATTAGGGGACGGGTGAGGGTCAGGCTTCGGGGAAGGGTTAGGGTTAGGGTTCGGGCTAGGGTTAGGGTTAGGGGACGGGGACGCTTTAGGGTCCAGGTGAGGGTACGACAACGCTTTAGGGGGAGCGTACGTGTGAGGGCGCGGGTTAGTGTCAGCGTACGGGTTAGGATTAGGGGACGGGTGAGTGTCAGGCTTCGGGGAAGGGTTAGGGTTAGGGTTCGGGCTACGGTTAGGGTTAGGGGACGGGGACGGTTTAGGGTCCAGGTGAGGGTAGGACAACGCTTTAGGGGGAGCGTACGTGTGAGGGCGCGGGTTAGTGTCAGCGTACGGGTTAGGATTAGGGGACGGGTGAGGGTCAGGCTTGGGGAAGGGTTAGGGTTAGGGTTCGGGCTAGGGTTAGGGTTAGGAAACGGGGACGGTTTAGGGTCCAGGTGAGGGTACGACAACGCTTTAGGGGGAGCGTACGTGTGAGGGCGCGGGTTAGTGTCAGCGTACGGGTTAGGATTAGGGGACGGGTGAGGGTCAGGCTTCGGGGAAGGGTTAGGGTTAGGGTTCGGTCTAGGGTTAGGGTTAGGGGACGGGGAAGGTTTAGGGTCCAGGTGAGGGTACGACAACGCTTTAGGGGGAGCGTACGTGTGAGGGCGCGGGTTAGTGTCAGCGTACGGGTTAGGATTAGGGGACGGGTGAGGGTCAGGCTTCGGGGAAGGGTTACGGTTACGGTTCGGGCTAGGGTTAGGGTTAGGGGACGGGGACGGTTTAGGGTCCAGGTGAGGGTACGACAACGCTTTAGGGGGAGCGTACGTGTGAGGGCGCGGGTTAGTGTCAGCGTACGGGTTAGGATTAGGGGACGGGTGAGGGTCAGGCTTCGGGGAAGGGTTAGGGTTAGGGTTCGGGCTAGGGTTAGGGTTAGGGGACGGGGATGGTTTAGGGTCCAGGTGAGGGTACGACAACGCTTTAGGGGGAGCGTACGTGTGAGGGCGCGGGTTAGTGTCAGCGTACGGGTTAGGATTAGGGGACGGGTGAGGGTCAGGCTTCGGGGAAGGGTTAGGGTTAGGGTTCGGGCTAGGGTTAGGGTTAGGGGACGGGGACGGTTTAGGGTCCAGGTGAGGGTACGACAACGCTTTAGGGGGAGCGTACGTGTGAGGGCGCGGGTTAGTGTCAGCGTACGGGTTAGGATTAGGGGACGGGTGAGGGTCAGGCTTCGGGGAAGGGTTAGGGTTAGGGTTCGGGCTAGGGTTAGGGTTAGGGGACGGGGACGGTTTAGGGTCCAGGTGAGGGTACGACAACGCTTTAGGGGGAGCGTACGTGTGAGGGCGCGGGTTAGTGTCAGCGTACGGGTTAGCATTAGGGGACGGGTGAGGGTCAGGCTTCGGGGAAGGGTTAGGGTTAGGGTTCGGGCTAGGGTTAGGGTTAGGGGACGGGGACGGTTTAGGGTCCAGGTGAGGGTACGACAACGCTTTAGGGGGAGCGTACGTGTGAGGGCGCGGGTTAGTGTCAGCGTACGGGTTAGGATTAGGGGACGGGTGAGGGTCAGGCTTCGGGGAAGGGTTAGGGTTAGGGTTCGGGCTAGGGTTAGGGTTAGGGGACGGGGACGGTTTAGGGTCCAGGTGAGGGTACGACAACGCTTTAGGGGGAGCGTACGTGTGAGGGCGCGGGTTAGTGTCAGCGTACGGGTTAGGATTAGGGGAAGGGTGAGTGTCAGGCTTCGAGGAAGGGTTAGGGTTAGGGTTCGGGCTAGGGTTAGGGTTAGGGGACGGGGACGGTTTAGGGTCCAGGTGAGGGTACGACAACGCTTTAGGGGGAGCGTACGTGTGAGGGCGCGGGTTAGTGTCAGCGTACGGGTTAGGATTATGGGACGGGTGAGGGTCAGGCTTCGGGGAAGGGTTAGGGTTAGGGTTCGGGCTAGGGTTAGGGTTAGGGGACGGGGACGGTTTAGGGTCCAGGTGAGGGTACGACAACGCTTTAGGGGGAGCGTACGTGTGAGGGCGCGGGTTAGTGTCAGCGTACGGGTTAGGATTAGGGGACGGGTGAGGGTCAGGCTTCGGGGAAGGGTTAGGTTTAGGGTTCGGTCTAGGGTTAGGGTTAGGCGACGGGGAAGGTTTAGGGTCCAGGTGAGTGTACGACAACGCTTTAGGGGGAGCGTACGTGTGAGGGCGCGGGTTAGTGTCAGCGTACGGGTTAGGATTAAGGGACGGGTGAGTGTCAGGCTTCGGGGAAGGGTTAGGGTTAGGGTTCGGGCTAGGGTTAGGGTTAGGGGACGGGGACGGTTTAGGGTCCAGGTGAGGGTACGACAACGCTTTAGGGGGAGCGTACGTGTGAGGGCGCGGGTTAGTGTCAGCGTACGGGTTAGGATTAGGGCACGGGTGAGGGTCAGGCTTCGGGGAAGTGTTAGGGTTAGGGTTTGGGCTAGGGTTAGGGTTAGGGGACGGGGACGGTTTAGGGTCCAGGTGAGGGTACGACAACGCTTTAGGGGGAGCGTACGTTTGAGGGCGCGGGTTAGTGTCAGCGTACGGGTTAGGATTAGGGGACGGGTGAGGGTCAGGCTTCGGGGAAGGGTTAGGGTTAGGGTTCGGGCTAGGGTTAGGGTTAGGGGACGGGGACGGTTTAGGGTCCGGTGAGGGTACGACAACGCTTTAGGGGGAGCGTACGTGTGAGGGCGCGGGTTAGTGTCAGCGTACGGGTTAGGATTAGGGGACGGGTGAGGGTCAGGCTTCGGGGAAGGGTTAGGGTTAGGGTTCGGGCTAGGGATATGGTTAGAGGACGGGGACGGTTTAGGGTCCAGGTGAGGGTACGACAACGCTTTAGGGGGAGCGTACGTGTGAGGGCGCGGGTTAGTGTCAGCGTACGGGTTAGGATTAGGGGACGGGTGAGGGTCAGGCTTCGGGGAAGGGTTAGGGTTAGGGTTCGGGCTAGGGTTAGGGTTAGGGGACGGGGACGGTTTAGGGTCCAGGTGAGGGTACGACAACGCTTTAGGGGGAGCGTACGTGTGAGGGCGCGGGTTAGTGTCAGCGTACGGGTTAGGATTAGGGGACGGGTGAGTGTCAGGCTTCGGGGAAGGGTTAGGGTTAGGGTTCGGGCTAGGGTTAGGGTTAGGGGACGGGGACGGTTTAGGGTCCAGGTGAGGGTAGGACAACGCTTTAGGGGGAGCGTACGTGTGAGGGCGCGGGTTAGTGTCAGCGTACGGGTTAGGATTAGGGGACGGGTGAGGGTCAGGCTTCGGGGAAGGGTTACGGTTACGGTTCGGGCTAGGGTTAGGGTTAGGGGACGGGGACGGTTTAGGGTCCAGGTGAGGGTACGACAACGCTTTAGGGGGAGCGTACGTGTGAGGGCGCGGGTTAGTGTCAGCGTACGGGTTAGGATTAGGGGACGGGTGAGTGTCAGGCTTCGGGGAAGGGTTAGGGTTAGGGTTCGGGCTAGGGTTAGGGTTAGGGGACGGGGACGGTTTAGGGTCCAGGTGAGGGTACGACAACGCTTTAGGGGGAGCGTACGTGTGAGGGCACGGGTTAGTGTCAGCGTACGGTTTAGGATTAGGGGACGGGTGAGGGTCAGGCTTCGGGGAAGGGTTAGGGTTAGGGTTCGGGCTAGGGTTAGGGTTAGGGGACGGGGACGGTTTAGGGTCCAGGTAAGGGTACGACAACGCTTTAAGGGAGCGTACGTGTGAGGGCGCGGGTTAGTGTCAGCGTACGGGTTAGGATTAGGGGACGGGTGAGGGTCAGGCTTCGGGGAAGGGTTAGGGTTAGGGTTCGGGCTAGGGTTAGGGTTAGGGGACGGGGACGGTTTAGGGTCCAGGTGAGGGTACGACAACGCTTTAGGGGGAGCGTACGTGTGAGGGCGCGGGTTAGTGTCAGCGTACGGGTTAGGATTAGGGGACGGGTGAGTGTCAGGCTTCGGGGAAGGGTTAGGGTTAGGGTTCGGGCTACGGTTAGGGTTAGGGGACGGGGACGGTTTAGGGTCCAGGTGAGGGTAGGACAACGATTTAGGGGGAGCGTACGTGTGAGGGCGCGGGTTAGTGTCAGCGTACGGGTTAGGATTAGGGGACGGGTGAGGGTCAGGCTTCGGGGAAGGGTTAGGGTTAGGGTTCGGGCTAGGGTTAGGGTTAGGGGACGGGGACGGTTTAGGGTCCAGGTGAGGGTACGACAACGCTTTAGGGGGAGCGTACGTGTGAGGGCACGGGTTAGTGTCAGCGTACGGTTTAGGATTAGGGGACGGGTGAGGGTCAGGCTTCGGGGAAGTGTTAGGGTTAGGGTTCGGGCTAGGTTTAGGGTTAGGGGACGGGGACGGTTTAGGGTCCAGGTGAGGGTAGGACAACGCTTTAGGGGGAGCGTACGTGTGAGGGCGCGGGTTAGTGTCAGCGTACGGGTTAGGATTAGGGGACGGGTGAGGGTCAGGCTTCGGGGAAGGGTTACGGTTACAGTTCGGGCTAGGGTTAGGGTTAGGGGACGGGGACGGTTTAGGGTCCAGGTGAGGGTACGACAACGCTTTAGGGGGTGCGTACGTGTGAGGGCGCGGGTTAGTGTCAGCGTACGGGTTAGGATTAGGGGACGGGTGAGGGTCAGGCTTCGGGGAAGGGTTAGGGTTAGGGTTCGGGCTAGGGTTAGGTTTAGGGGACGGGGACGGTTTAGGGTCCAGGTGAGGGTAGGACAACGCTTTAGGGGGAGCGTACGTGTGAGGGCGCGGGTTAGTGTCAGCGTACGGGTTAGGATTAGGGGACGTGTGAGGGTCAGGCTTGGGGAAGGGTTAGGGTTAGGGTTCGGGCTAGGGTTAGGGTTAGGGGACGGGGACGGTTTAGGGTCCAGGTGAGGGTACGACAACGCTTTAGGGGGAGCGTACGTGTGAGGTCGCCGGTTAGTGTCAGCGTACGGGTTAGGATTAGGGGACGGGTGAGGGTCAGGCTTCGGTGAAGGGTTAGGGTTAGGGTTCGGTCTAGGGTTAGGGTTAGGGGACGGGGAAGGGTTAGGGTCCAGGTGAGGGTACGACAACGCTTTAGGGGGAGCGTACGTGTGAGGGCGCGGGTTAGTGTCAGCGTACGGGTTAGGATTAGGGGACGGGTGAGGGTCAGGCTTCGGGGAAGGGTTAGGGTTAGGGTTCGGGCTAGGGTTAGGGTTAGGGGACGGGGACGGTTTAGGGTCCAGGTGAGGGTACGACAACGCTTTAGGGGGAGCGTACGTGTGAGGGCGCGGGTTAGTGTCAGCGTACGGGTTAGGAGTAGGGGACGGGTGAGGGTCAGGCTTCGGGGAAGGGTTAGGGTTAGGGTTCGGGCTAGGGTTAGGGTTAGGGGACGGGGACGGTTTAGGGTCCAGGTGAGGGTACGACAACGCTTTAGGGGGAGCGTACGTGTGAGGGCGCGGGTTAGTGTCAGCGTACGGGTTAGGAGTAGGGGACGGGTGAGGGTCAGGCTTCGGGGAAGTGTTAGGGTTAGGGTTCGGGCTAGGGTTAGGGTTAGGGGACAGGGACGGTTTAGGGTCCAGGTGAGGGTACGACAACGCTTTAGGGGGAGCGTACGTGTGAGGGCGCGGGTTAGTGTCAGCGTACGGGTTAGGATTAGGGGACGGGTGAGGGTCAGGCTTCGGGGAAGGGTTAGGGTTAGGGTTCGGGCTAGGGTTAGGGTTAGGGGACGGGGACGCTTTAGGGTCCAGGTGAGGGTACGACAACGCTTTAGGGGGAGCGTACGTGTGAGGGCGCGGGTTAGTGTCAGCGTACGGGTTAGGATTAGGGGACGGGTGAGTGTCAGGCTTCGGGGAAGGGTTAGGGTTAGGGTTCGGGCTACGGTTAGGGTTAGGGGACGGGGACGGTTTAGGGTCCAGGTGAGGGTAGGACAACGCTTTAGGGGGAGCGTACGTGTGAGGGCGCGGGTTAGTGTCAGCGTACGGGTTAGGATTAGGGGACGGGTGAGGGTCAGGCTTGGGGAAGGGTTAGGGTTAGGGTTCGGGCTAGGGTTAGGGTTAGGAAATGGGGACGGTTTAGGGTCCAGGTGAGGGTACGACAACGCTTTAGGGGGAGCCTACGTGTGAGGGCGCGGGTTAGTGTCAGCGTACGGGTTAGGATTAGGGGACGGGTGAGGGTCAGGCTTCGGGGAAGGTTTAGGGTTAGGGTTCGGTCTAGGGTTAGGGTTAGGGGACGGGGAAGGTTTAGGGTCCAGGTGAGGGTACGACAACGCTTTAGGGGGAGCGTACGTGTGAGGGCGCGGGTTAGTGTCAGCGTACGGGTTAGGATTAGGGGACGGGTGAGGGTCAGGCTTCGGGGAAGTGTTAGGGTTAGGGTTCGGGCTAGGGTTAGGGTTAGGGGACGGGGACGGTTTAGGGTCCAGGTGAGGGTACGACAACGCTTTAGGGGGAGCGTACGTGTGAGGGCGCGGGTTAGTGTCAGCGTACGGGTTAGGATTAGGGGACGGGTGAGGGTCAGGCTTCGGGGAAGGGTTAGGGTTAGGGTTCGGGCTAGGGTTAGGGTTAGGGGACGGGGATGGTTTAGGGTCCAGGTGAGGGTACGACAACGCTTTAGGGGGAGCGTACGTGTGAGGGCGCGGGTTAGTGTCAGCGTACGGGTTAGGATTAGGGTACAGGTGAGGCTCAGGCTTCGGGGAAGGGTTAGGGTTAGGGTTCGGGCTAGGGTTAGGGTTAGGGGACGGGGACGGTTTAGGGTCCAGGTGAGGGTACGACAACGCTTTAGGGGGAGCGTACGTGTGAGGGCGCGGGTTAGTGTCAGCGTACGGGTTAGGATTAGGGGACGGGTGAGGGTCAGGCTTCGGGGAAGGGTTAGGGTTAGGGTTCGGGCTAGGGTTAGGGTTAGGGGACGGGGACGGTTTAGGGTCCAGGTGAGGGTACGACAACGCTTTAGGGGGAGAGTACGTGTGAGGGCGCGGGTTAGTGTCAGCATACGGGTTAGGATTAGGGGACGGGTGAGGGTCAGGCTTCGGGGAAGGGTTAGGGTTAGGGTTCGGGCTAGGGTTAGGGTTAGGGGACGGGGACGGTTTAGGGTCCAGGTGAGGGTACGACAACGCTTTAGGGGGAGCGTACGTGTGAGGGCGCAGGTTAGTGTCAGCGTACGGGTTAGGATTAGGGGACGGGTGAGGGTCAGGCTTCGGGGAAGGGTTAGGGTTAGGGTTCGGGCTAGGGTTAGGGTTAGGGAACGGGGACGGTTGAGGGTCCAGGTGAGGGTACGACAACGCTTTAGGGGGAGCGTACGTGTGAGGGCGCGGGTTAGTGTCAGCGTACGGGTTAGGATTAGGGGAAGGGTGAGGGTCAGGCTTCGAGGAAGGGTTAGGGTTAGGGTTTGGGCTAGGGTTAGGGTTAGGGGACGGGGACGGTTTAGGGTCCAGGTGAGGGTACGACAACGCTTTAGGGGGAGCGTACGTGTGAGGGCGCGGGTTAGTGTCAGCGTACGGGTTAGGATTATGGGACGGGTGAGGGTCAGGCTTCGGGGAAGGGTTAGGGTTAGGGTTCGGGCTAGGGTTAGGGTTAGGGGACGGGGACGGTTTAGGGTCCAGGTGAGGGTACGACAACGCTTTAGGGGGAGCGTACGTGTGAGGGCGCGGGTTAGTGTCAGCGTACGGGTTAGGATTAGGGGACGGGTGAGGGTCAGGCTTCGGGGAAGGGTTAGGGTTAGGGTTCGGGCTAGGGTTAGGGTTAGGGGACGCGGACGGTTTAGGGTCCAGGTGAGGGTACGACAACGCTTTAGGGGGAGCGTACGTGTGAGGGCGCGGGTTAGTGTCAGCGTACGGGTTAGGATTAGGGGACGGGTGAGGGTCAGGCTTCGGGGAAGGGTTAGGGTTAGGGTTCGGGCTAGGGATAGGGTTAGGGGACGGGGACGGTTTAGGGTCCAGGTGAGGGTACGACAACGCTTTAGGGGGAGCGTACGTGTGAGGGCGCGGGTTAGTGTCAGCGTACGGGTTAGGATTAGGGGACGGGTGAGGGTCAGGCTTCGGGGAAGTGTTAGGGTTAGGGTTCGGGCTAGGGTTAGGGTTAGGGGACGGGGACGGTTTAGGGTCCAGGTGAGGGTACGACAACGCTTTAGGGGGAGCGTACGTGTGAGGGCGCGGGTTAGTGTCAGCGTACGGGTTAGGATTAGGGGACGGGTGAGGGTCAGGCTTCGGGGAAGGGTTAGGGTTAGGGTTCTGGCTAGGGTTAGGGTTAGGGGACGGGGACGGTTTAGGGTTCAGGTGAGGGTACGACAACGCTTTAGGGGGAGCGTACGTGTGAGGGCGCGGGTTAGTGTCAGCGTACGGGTTAGGATTAGGGGACGGGTGAGGGTGAGGATTCGGAGAAGGGTTAGGGTTAGGGTTCGGGCTACGGTTAGGGTTAGGGGACGGGGACGGTTTAGGGTCCAGGTGAGGGTACGACAACGCTTTAGGGAGAGCGTACGTGTGAGGGCGCGGGTTAGTGTCAGCGTACGGGTTAGGATTAGGGGACGGGTGAGGGTCAGGCTTCGGGGAAGGGTTAGGGTTAGGGTTCGGGCTAGGGTTAGGGTTAGGGGACGGGGACGGTTTAGGGTCCAGGTGAGGGTACGACAACGCTTTAGGGGGAGCGTACGTGTGAGGGCGCGGGTTAGTGTCAGCGTACGGGTTAGGATTAGGGGACGGGTGAGGGTCAGGCTTCGGGGAAGGGTTAGGGTTAGGGTTCGGGCTAGGGTTAGGGTTAGGGGACGGGGACGGTTTAGGGTCCAGGTGAGGGTACGACAACGCTGTAGGGGGAGCGTACGTGTGAGGGCGCGGGTTAGTGTCAGCGTACGGGTTAGGATTAGGGGACGGGTGAGGGTCAGGCTTCGGGGAAGTGTTAGGGTTAGGGTTCGGTCTAGGGTTAGGGTTAGGGTACGGGGACGGTTTAGGGTCCAGGTGAGGGTACGACAACGCTTTAGGGGGAGCGTACGTGTGAGGGCGCGGGTTAGTGTCAGCGTACGGGTTAGGATTAGGGGACGGGTGAGGGTCAGGCTTCGGGGAAGGGTTAGGGTTAGGGTTCGGGCTAGGGTTAGGGTTAGGGGACGGGGACGGTTTAGGGTCCAGGTGAGGGTACGACAACGCTTTAGGGGGAGCGTACGTGTGAGGGCGCGGGTTAGTGTCAGCGTACGGGTTAGGATTAGGGGACGGGTGAGTGTCAGGCTTCGGGGAAGGGTTAGGGTTAGGGTTCGGGCTACGGTTAGGGTTAGGGGACGGGGACGGTTTAGGGTCCAGGTGAGGGTAGGACAACGCTTTAGGGGGAGCGTACGTGTGAGGGCGCGGGTTAGTGTCAGCGTACGGGTTAGGATTAGGGGACGGGTGAGGGTCAGGCTTGGGGAAGGGTTAGGGTTAGGGTTCGGGCTAGGGTTAGGGTTAGGAAACGGGGACGGTTTAGGGTCCAGGTGAGGGTACGACAACGCTTTAGGGGGAGCGTACGTGTGAGGGCGCGGGTTAGTGTCAGCGTACGGGTTAGGATTAGGGGACGGGTGAGGGTCAGGCTTCGGGGAAGGGTTAGGGTTAGGGTTCGGTCTAGGGTTAGGGTTAGGGGACGGGGAAGGTTTAGGGTCCAGGTGAGGGTACGACAACGCTTTAGGGGGAGCGTACGTGTGAGGGCGCGGGTTAGTGTCAGCGTACGGGTTAGGATTAGGGGACGGGTGAGGGTCAGGCTTCGGGGAAGGGTTACGGTTACGGTTCGGGCTAGGGTTAGGGTTAGGGGACGGGGACGGTTTAGGGTTCAGGTGAGGGTACGACAACGCTTTAGGGGGAGCGTACGTGTGAGGGCGCGGGTTAGTGTCAGCGTACGGGTTAGGATTAGGGGACGGGTGAGGGTCAGGCTTCGGGGAAGGTTTAGGGTTAGGGTTCGGGCTAGGGTTAGGGTTAGGGGACGGGGATGGTTTAGGGTCCAGGTGAGGGTACGACAACGCTTTAGGGGGAGCGTACGTGTGAGGGCGCGGGTTAGTGTCAGCGTACGGGTTAGGATTAGGGGACGGGTGAGGGTCAGGCTTCGGGGAAGGGTTAGGGTTAGGGTTCGGGCTAGGGTTAGGGTTAGGGGACGGGGACGGTTTAGGGTCCAGGTGAGGGTACGACAACGCTTTAGGGGGAGCGTACGTGTGAGGGCGCGGGTTAGTGTCAGCGTACGGGTTAGGATTAGGGGACGGGTGAGGGTCAGGCTTCGGGGAAGGGTTAGGGTTAGGGTTCGGGCTAGGGTTAGGGTTAGGGGACGGGGACGGTTTAGGGTCCAGGTGAGGGTACGACAACGCTTTAGGGGGAGCGTACGTGTGAGGGCGCGGGTTAGTGTCAGCGTACGGGTTAGGATTAGGGGACGGGTGAGGGTCAGGCTTCGGGGAAGGGTTAGGGTTAGGGTTCGGGCTAGGGTTAGGGTTAGGGGACGGGGACGGTTTAGGGTCCAGGTGAGGGTACGACAACGCTTTAGGGGGAGCGTACGTGTGAGGGCGCGGGTTAGTGTCAGCGTACGGGTTAGGATTAGGGGACTGGTGAGACTCAGGCTTCGGGGAAGGGTTAGGGTTAGGGTTCGGGCTAGGGTTAGGGTTAGGGGACGGGGACGGTTTAGGGTCCAGGTGAGGGTACGACAACGCTTTAGGGGGAGCGTACGTGTGAGGGCGCGGGTTAGTGTCAGCGTACGGGTTAGGATTAGGGGAAGGGTGAGGGTCAGGCTTCGAGGAAGGGTTAGGGTTAGGGTTCGGGCTAGGGTTAGGGTTAGGGGACGGGGACGGTTTAGGGTCCAGGTGAGGGTACGACAACGCTTTAGGGGGAGCGTACGTGTGAGGGCGCGGGTTAGTGTCAGCGTACGGGTTAGGATTATGGGACGGGTGAGGGTCAGGCTTCGGGGAAGGGTTAGGGTTAGGGTTCGGGCTAGGGTTAGGGTTAGGGGACGGGGACGGTTTAGGGTCCAGGTGAGGGTACGACAACGCTTTAGGGGGAGCGTACGTGTGAGGGCGCGGGTTAGTGTCAGCGTACGGGTTAGGATTAGGGGACGGGTGAGGGTCAGGCTTCGGGGAAGGGTTAGGGTTAGGGTTCGGGCTAGGGTTAGGGTTAGGGGACGCGGACGGTTTAGGGTCCAGGTGAGGGTACGACAACGCTTTAGGGGGAGCGTACGTGTGAGGGCGCGGGTTAGTGTCAGCGTACGGGTTAGGATTAGGGGACGGGTGAGGGTCAGGCTTCGGGGAAGGTTTAGGGTTAGGGTTCGGGCTAGGGTTAGGGTTAGGGGACGGGGACGGTTTAGGGTCCAGGTGAGGGTACGACAACGCTTTAGGGGGAGCGTACGTGTGAGGGCGCGGGTTAGTGTCAGCGTACGGGTTAGGATTAGGGGACGGGTGAGGGTCAGGCTTCGGGGAAGGGTTAGAGTTAGGGTTCGGGCTAGGGTTAGGGTTAGGGGACGGGGACGGTTTAGGGTCCAGGTGAGGGTACGACAACGCTTTAGGGGGAGCGTACGTGTGAGGGCGCGGGTTAGTGTCAGCGTACGGGTTAGGATTAGGGGACGGGTGAGGGTCAGGCTTCGGGGAAGTGTTAGGGTTAGGGTTCGGGCTAGGGTTAGGGTTAGGGGACGGGGACGGTTTAGGGTCCAGGTGAGGGTACGACAACGCTTTAGGGGGAGCGTACGTGTGAGGGCGCGGGTTAGTGTCAGCGTACGGGTTAGGATTAGGGGACGGGTGAGGGTGAGGATTCGGGGAAGGGTTAGGGTTAGGGTTCGGGCTAGGGTTAGGGTTAGGGGACGGGGACGGTTTAGGGTCCAGGTGAGGGTACGACAACGCTTTAGGGAGAGCGTACGTGTGAGGGCGCGGGTTAGTGTCAGCGTACGGGTTAGGATTAGGGGACGGGTGAGGGTCAGGCTTCGGGGAAGGGTTAGGGTTAGGGTTCGGGCTAGGGTTAGGGTTAGGGGACGGGGACGGTTTAGGGTCCAGGTGAGGGTACGACAACGCTTTAGGGGGAGCGTACGTGTGAGGGCGCGGGTTAGTGTCAGCGTACGGGTTAGGATTAGGGGACGGGTGAGGGTCAGGCTTCGGGGAAGGGTTAGGGTTAGGGTTCGGGCTAGGGTTAGGGTTAGGGGACGGGGACGGTTTAGGGTCCAGGTGAGGGTACGACAACGCTGTAGGGGGAGCGTACGTGTGAGGGCGCTGGTTAGTGTCAGCGTACGGGTTAGGATTAGGGGACGGGTGAGGGTCAGGCTTCGGGGAAGTGTTAGGGTTAGGGTTCGGTCTAGGGTTAGGGTCAGGGGACGGGGAAGGTTTAGGGTCCAGTTGAGGGTACGACAACGCTTTAGGGGGAGCGTACGTGTGAGGGCGCGGGTTAGTGTCAGCGTACGGGTTAGGATTAGGGGACGGGTGAGGGTCAGGCTTCGGGGAAGTGTTAGGGTTAGGGTTCGGGCTAGGGTTAGGGTTAGGGGACGGGGACGGTTTAGGGTCCAGGTGAGGGTACGACAACGCTTTAGGGGGAGCGTACGTGTGAGGGCGCGGGTTAGTGTCAGCGTACGGGTTAGGATTAGGGGACGGGTGAGGGTCAGGCTTCGGGGAAGGGTTAGGGTTAGGGTTCGGGCTAGGGTTAGGGTTAGGGGACGGGGACGGTTTAGGGTCCAGGTGAGGGTACGACAACGCTTTGGGGGAGCGTACGTGTGAGGGCGCGGGTTAGTGTCAGCGTACGGGTTAGGATTAGGGGACGGGTGAGGGTCAGGCTTCGGGGAAGGGTTAGGGTTAGGGTTCGGGCTAGGGTTAGGGTTAGGGGACGGGGACGGTTTAGGGTCCAGGTGAGGGTACGACAACGCTGTAGGGGGAGCGTACGTGTGAGGGCGCTGGTTAGTGTCAGCGTACGGGTTAGGATTAGGGGACGGGTGAGGGTCAGGCTTCGGGGAAGTGTTAGGGTTAGGGTTCGGTCTAGGGTTAGGGTCAGGGGACGGGGAAGGTTTAGGGTCCAGTTGAGGGTACGACAACGCTTTAGGGGGAGCGTACGTGTGAGGGCGCGGGTTAGTGTCAGCGTACGGGTTAGGATTAGGGGACGGGTGAGGGTCAGGCTTCGGGGAAGTGTTAGGGTTAGGGTTCGGGCTAGGGTTAGGGTTAGGGGACGGGGACGGTTTAGGGTCCAGGTGAGGGTACGACAACGCTTTAGGGGGAGCGTACGTGTGAGGGCGCGGGTTAGTGTCAGCGTATGGGTTAGGATTAGGGGACGGGTGAGGGTCAGGCTTCGGGGAAGGGTTAGGGTTAGGGTTCGGGCTAGGGTTAGGGTTAGGAAACGGGGACGGTTTAGGGTCCAGGTGAGGGTACGACAACGCTTTAGGGGGAGCGTACGTGTGAGGGCGCGGGTTAGTGTCAGCGTACGGGTTAGGATTAGGGGACGGGTGAGGGTCAGGCTTCGGGGAAGGGTTAGGGTTAGGGTTCGGGCTAGGGTTACGGTTAGGGGACGGGGACGGTTTAGGGTCCAGGTGAGGGTACGACAACGCTTTAGGGGGAGCGTACGTGTGAGGGCGCGGGTTAGTGTCAGCGTACGGGTTAGGATTAGGGGACGGGTGAGGGTCAGGCTTCGGGGAAGGGTTAGGGTTAGGGTTCGGGCTAGGGTTAGGGTTAGGGGACGGGGACGGTTTAGGGTCCAGGTGAGGGTACGACAACGCTTTAGGGGGAGCGTTCGTGTGAGGGCGCGGGTTAGTGTCAGCGTACGGGTTAGGATGAGGGGACGGGTGAGGGTCAGGCTTCGGGGAAGGGTTAGGTTTAGCGTTCGGGCTAGGGTTAGGGTTAGGGGACGGGGACGGTTTAGGGTCCAGGTGAGGGTACGACAACGCTTTAGGGGCAGCGTACGTGTGAGGGCGCGGGTTAGTGTCAGCGTACGGGTTAGGATTAGGGGACGGGTGAGGGTCAGGCTTCGGGGAAGGGTTAGGTTTAGGGTTCGGTCTAGGGTTAGGGTTAGGCGACGGGGAAGGTTTAGGGTCCAGGTGAGTGTACGACAACGCTTTAGGGGGAGCGTACGTGTGAGGGCGCGGGTTAGTGTCAGCGTACGGGTTAGGATTAAGGGACGGGTGAGTGTCAGGCTTCGGGGAAGGGTTAGGGTTAGGGTTCGGGCTAGGGTTAGGGTTAGGGGACGGGGACGGTTTAGGGTCCAGGTGAGGGTACGACAACGCTTTAGGGGGAGCGTACGTGTGAGGGCGCGGGTTAGTGTCAGCGTACGGGTTAGGATTAGGGCACGGGTGAGGGTCAGGCTTCGGGGAAGTGTTAGGGTTAGGGTTTGGGCTAGGGTTAGGGTTAGGGGACGGGGACGGTTTAGGGTCCAGGTGAGGGTACGACAACGCTTTAGGGGGAGCGTACGTGTGAGGGCGCGGGTTAGTGTCAGCGTACGGGTTAGGATTAGGGGACGGGTGAGGGTCAGGCTTCGGGGAAGGGTTAGGGTTAGGGTTCGGGCTAGGGTTAGGGTTAGGGGACGGGGACGGTTTAGGGTCCGGTGAGGGTACGACAACGCTTTAGGGGGAGCGTACGTGTGAGGGCGCGGGTTAGTGTCAGCGTACGGGTTAGGATTAGGGGTCGGGTGAGGGTCAGGCTTCGGGGAAGGGTTAGGGTTAGGGTTCGGGCTAGGGATATGGTTAGAGGACGGGGACGGTTTAGGGTCCAGGTGAGGGTACGACAACGCTTTAGGGGGAGCGTACGTGTGAGGGCGCGGGTTAGTGTCAGCGTACGGGTTAGGATTAGGGGACGGGTGAGGGTCAGGCTTCGGGGAAGGGTTAGGGTTAGGGTTCGGGCTAGGGTTAGGGTTAGGGGACGGGGACGTTTTAGGGTCCAGGTGAGGGTACGACAACGCTTTAGGGGGAGCGTACGTGTGAGGGCGCGGGTTAGTGTCAGCGTACGGGTTAGGATTAGGGGACGGGTGAGGGTCAGGCTTCGGGGAAGGGTTAGGGTTCGGGCTAGGGTTAGGGTTAGGGGACGGGGACGGTTTAGGGTCCAGGTGAGGGTACGACAACGCTTTAGGGGGAGCGTACGTGTGAGGGCGCGGGTTAGTGTCAGCGTACGGGTTAGGATTAGGGGACGGGTGAGGGTCAGGCTTCGGGGAAGGGTTAGGGTTAGGGTTCGGGCTAGGGTTAGGGTTAGGGGACGGGGACGGTTTAGGGTCCAGGTGAGGGTACGACAACGCTTTAGGGGGAGCATACGTGTGAGGGCGCGGGTTAGTGTCAGCGTACGGGTTAGGATTAGGGGACGGGTGAGGGTCAGGCTTCGGGGAAGGGTTAGGGTTAGGGTTCGGGCTAGGGTTAGGGTTAGGGGACGGGGACGGTTTAGGGTCCAGGTGAGGGTACGACAACGCTTTAGGGGGAGCGTACGTGTGAGGGCGCGGGTTAGTGTCAGCGTACGGGTTAGGATTAGGGGACGGGTGAGGGTCAGGCTTCGGGGAAGTGTTAGGGTTAGGGTTCGGGCTAGGGTTAGGGTTAGGGGACGGGGACGGTTTAGGGTCCAGGTGAGGGTACGACAACGCTTTAGGGGGAGCGTACGTTTGAGGGCGCGGGTTAGTGTCAGCGTACGGGTTAGGATTAGGGGACGGGTGAGGGTCAGGCTTCGGGGAAGTGTTAGGGTTAGGGTTCGGGCTAGGGTTAGGGTTAGGGGACGGGGAAGGTTTAGGGTCCAGGTGAGGGTACGACAACGCTTTAGGGGGAGCGTACGTGTGAGGGCGCGGGTTAGTGTCAGCGTACGGGTTAGGATTAGGGGACGGGTGAGGGTCAGGCTTCGGGGAAGGGTTAGGGTTAGGGTTCGGGCTAGGGTTAGGGTTAGTGGACGGGGACGGTTTAGGGTCCAGGTGAGGGTACGACAACGGTTTAGGGGGAGCGTACGTGTGAGGGCGCGGGTTAGTGTCAGCGTACGGGTTAGGATTAGGGGACGGATGAGGGTCAGGCTTCGGGGAAGGGTTAGGGTTACGGTTCGGGCTAGGGTTAGGGTTAGGGGACGGGGACGGTTTAGGGTCCAGGTGAGGGTACGACAACGCTTTAGGGGGAGCGTAGGTGTGAGGGCGCGGCTTAGTGTCAGCGTACGGGTTAGGATTAGGGGATGGGTGAGGGTCAGGCTTCGGGGAAGGGTTAGGGTTAGGGTTCGGGCTAGGGTTAGGGTTAGGGGACGGGGACGGTTTAGGGTCCAGGTGAGCGTATGACAACGCTTTAGGGGGAGCGTACGTGTGAGGGCGCGGGTTAGTGTCAGCGTACGGGTTAGGATTAGGGGACGGGTGAGGGTCAGGCTTCGGGGAAGGGTTAGGGTTAGGGTTCAGGCTAGGGTTAGGGTTAGGGGACGGGGACGGTTTAGGGTCCAGGTGAGGGTACGACAACGCTTTAGGGGGAGCGTACGTGTGAGGGCGCGGGTTAGTGTCAGCGTACGGGTTAGGATTAGGGGACGGGTGAGGGTCAGGCTTCGGGGAAGTGTTAGGGTTAGGGTTCGGGCTAGGGTTAGGGTTAGGGGACGGGGACGGTTTAGGGTCCAGGTGAGGGTATGACAACGCTTTAGGGGGAGCGTACGTGAGAGGGCGCGGGTTAGTGTCAGCGTACGGGTTAGGATTAGGGGACGGGTGAGGGTCAGGCTTCGGGGAAGGGTTAGGGTTAGGGTTCGGGCTAGGGTTAGGGTTAGGGGACGGGGACGGTTTAGGGTCCAGGTGAGGGTACGACAACGCTCTAGGGGGAGCGTACGTGTGAGGGCGCGGGTTAGTGTCAGCGTACGGGTTAGGATTAGGGGACGGGTGAGGGTCAGGCTTCGGGGAAGGGTTAGGGTTAGGGTTCGGTCTAGGGTTAGGGTTAGGGGACGGGGAAGGTTTAGGGTCCAGGTGAGGGTACGGCAACGCTCTAGGGGGAGCGTACGTGTGAGGGCGCGGGTTAGTGTCAGCGTACGGGTTAGGATTAGGGGACAGGTGAGGGTCAGGCTTCGGGGAAGGGTTAGGGTTAGGGTTCGGGCTAGGGTTAGGGTTAGGGGACGGGGACGGTTTAGGGTCCAGGTGAGGGTACGACAACGCTTTAGGGGGAGCGTACGTGTGAGGGCGTGGGTTAGTGTAAGCGTACGGGTTAGGATTAGGGGACGGGTGAGGGTCAGGCTTCGGGGAAGTGTTAGGGTTAGGGTTCCGGCTAGGGTTAGGGTTAGGAGAAGGGGACGGTTTAGGGTCCAGGTGAGGGTACGACAACGCTTTAGGGGGAGCGTACGTGTGAGGTCGCGGGTTAGTGTCAGCGTACGGGTTAGGATTAGGGGACGGGTGAGGGTCAGGCTTCGGGGAAGGGTTAGGGTTAGGGTTCGGGCTAGGGTTAGGGTTAGGGGACGGGGACGGTTTAGGGTCCAGGTGAGGGTACGACAACGCTTTAGGGGGAGCGTACGTGTGAGGGCGCGGGTTAGTGTCAGCGTACGGGTTAGGATTAGGGGACGGGTGAGGGTCAGGCTTCGGGGAAGGGTTAGGGTTAGGGTTCGGTCTAGGGTTAGGGTTAGGGTACGGGGAAGGTTTAGGGTCCAGTGAGGGTACGACAACGCTTTACGGGGAGCGTACGTGTGAGGGCGCGGGTTAGTGTCAGCGTACGGGTTAGGATTAGGGGACGGGTGAGGGTCAGGCTTCGGGGAAGGGTTAGGGTTAGGGTTCGGGCTAGGGTTAGGGTTAGGGGACGGGGACGGTTTAGGGTCCAGGTGAGGGTACGACAACGCTTTAGGGGGAGCGTACGTGTGAGGGCGCGGGTTAGTGTCAGCGTACGGGTTAGGATTAGGGGACGGGTGAGTGTCAGGCTTCGGGGAAGGGTTAGGGTTAGGGTTCGGGCTAGGGTTAGGGTTAGGGGACGGGGACGGTTTAGGGTCCAGGTGAGGGTACGACAACGCTTTAGGGGGAGCGTACGTGTGAGGGCGCGGGTTAATGTCAGCGTACGGGTTAGGATTAGGGGACGGGTGAGGGTCAGGCTTCGGGGAAGGGTTAGGGTTAGGGTTCGGGCTAGGGTTAGGGTTAGGGGACGGGGACGGTTTAGGGTCCAGGTGAGGGTACGACAACGCTTTAGGGGGAGCGTACGTGTGAGGGCGCGGGTTAGTGTCAGCGTACGGGTTAGGATTAGGGGACGGGTGAGGGTCAGGCTTCGGGGAAGGGTTAGGGTTAGGGTTCGGGCTAGGGTTAGGGTTAGGGGACGGGGACGGTTTAGGGTCCAGGTGAGGGTACGACAACGCTTTAGGGGGAGCGTACGTGTGAGGGCGCGGGTTAGTGTCAGCGTACGGGTTAGGATTAGGGGACGGGTGAGGGTCAGGCTTCGGGGAAGGGTTAGGGTTAGGGTACGGGCTAGGGTTAGGTTTAGGGGACGGGGACGGTTTAGGGTCCAGGTGAGGGTACGACAACGCTTTAGGGGGAGCGTATGTGTGAGGGCGCGGGTTAGTGTCAGCGTACGGGTTAGGATTAGGGGACGGGTGAGGGTCAGGCTTCGGGGAAGGGTTAGGGTTAGGGTTCGGGCTAGGGTTAGGGTTAGGAAACGGGGACGGTTTAGGGTCCAGGTGAGGGTACGACAACGTTGTAGGGGGAGCGTACGTGTGAGGGCGCGGGTTAGTGTCAGCGTACGGGTTAGGATTAGGGGACGGGTGAGGGTCAGGCTTCGGGGAAGGGTTAGGGTTAGGGTTCGGGCTAGGGTTAGGGTTAGGGGACGGGGACGGTTTAGGGTCCAGGTGAGGGTACGACAACGCTTTAGGGGGAGCGTACGTGTGAGGGCGCGGGTTAGTGTCAGCGTACGGGTTAGGATTAGGGGACGGGTGAGGGTCAGGCTTCGGGGAAGGGTTAGGGTTAAGGTTCGGGCTAGGGTTAGGGTTAGGGGACGGGGACGGTTTAGGGTCCAGGTGAGGGTACGACAACGCTCTAGGGGGAGCGTACGTGTGAGGGCGCGGGTTAGTGTCAGCGTACGGGTTAGGATTAGGGGACGGGTGAGGGTCAGGCTTTGGGGAAGGGTTAGGGTTAGGGTTCGGGCTAGGGTTAGGGTTAGGGGACGGGGACGGTTTAGGGTCCAGGTGAGGGTACGACAACGCTTTAGGGGGAGCGTACGTGTGAGGGCGCGGGTTAGTGTCAGCGTACGGGTTAGGATTAGGGGACGGGTGAGGGTCAGGCTTCGGGGAAGGGTTAGGGTTAGGGTTCGGGCTAGGGTTAGGGTTAGGGGACGGGGACGGTTTAGGGTCCAGGTGAGGGTACGACAACGCTTTAGGGGGAGCGTACGTGTGAGGGCGCGGGTTAGTGTCAGCGTACGGGTTAGGATTAGGGGACGGGTGAGGGTCAGGCTTCGGGGAAGGGTTAGGGTTAGGGTTCGGGCTAGGGTTAGGGTTAGGGGACGGGGACGGTTTAGGGTCCAGGTGAGGGTACGACAACGCTTTAGGGGGAGCGTACGTGTGAGGGCGCGGGTTAGTGTCAGCGTACGGGTTAGGATTAGGGGACGGGTGAGGGTCAGGCTTCGGGGAAGGGTTAGGGTTAGGGTTCGGGCTAGGGTTAGGGTTAGGAAACGGGGACGGTTTAGGGTCCAGGTGAGGGTACGACAACGTTGTAGGGGGAGCGTACGTGTGAGGGCATGGGTTAGTGTCAGCGTACGGGTTAGGATTAGGGGACGGGTGAGGGTCAGGCTTCGGGGAAGGGTTAGGGTTAGGGTTCGGGCTAGGGTTAGGGTTAGGGGACGGGGACGGTTTAGGGTCCAGGTGAGGGTACGACAACGCTTTAGGGGGAGCGTACGTGTGAGGGCGCGGGTTAGTGTCAGCGTACGGGTTAGGATTAGGGGACGGGTGAGGGTCAGGCTTCGGGGAAGGGTTAGGGTTAGGGTTCGGGCTAGGGTTAGGGTTAGGGGACGGGGACGGTTTACGGTCCAGGTGAGGGTACGACAACGCTTTAGGGGGAGCGTACGTGTGAGGGCGCGGGTTAGTGTCAGCGTACGGGTTAGGATTAGGGGACGGGTGAGGGTCAGGCTTCGGGGAAGGGTTAGGGTTAGGGTTCGGGCTAGGGTTAGGGTTAGGGGACGGGGACGGTTTACGTCCAGGTGAGGGTACGACAACGCTTTAGGGGGAGCGTACGTGTGAGGGCGCGGGTTAGTGTCAGCGTACGGGTTAGGATTAGGGGACGGGTGAGGGTCAGGCTTCGGGGAAGGGTTAGGGTTAGGGTTCGGGCTAGGGTTAGGGTTAGGGGACGGGGACGGTTTAGGGTCCAGGTGAGGGTACGACAACGCTTTAGGGGGAGCGTACGTGTGAGGGCGCGGGTTAGTGTCAGCGTACGGGTTAGGATTAGGGGACGGGTGAGGGTCAGGCTTCGGGGAAGGGTTAGGGTTAGGGTACGGGCTAGGGTTAGGTTTAGGGGACGGGGACGGTTTAGGGTCCAGGTGAGGGTACGACAACGCTTTAGGGGGAGCGTATGTGTGAGGGCGCGGGTTAGTGTCAGCGTACGGGTTAGGATTAGGGGACAGGTGAGGGTCAGGCTTCGGGGAAGGGTTAGGGTTAGGGTTCGGGCTAGGGTTAGGGTTAGGAAACGGGGACGGTTTAGGGTCCAGGTGAGGGTACGACAACGTTGTAGGGGGAGCGTACGTGTGAGGGCGCGGGTTAGTGTCAGCGTACGGGTTAGGATTAGGGGACGGGTGAGGGTCAGGCTTCGGGGAAGGGTTAGGGTTAGGGTTCGGGCTAGGGTTAGGGTTAGGGGACGGGGACGGTTTAGGGTCCAGGTGAGGGTACGACAACGCTTTAGGGGGAGCGTACGTGTGAGGGCGCGGGTTAGTGTCAGCGTACGGGTTAGGATTAGGGGACGGGTGAGGGTCAGGCTTCGGGGAAGGGTTAGGGTTAAGGTTCGGGCTAGGGTTAGGGTTAGGGGACGGGGACGGTTTAGGGTCCAGGTGAGGGTACGACAACGCTCTAGGGGGAGCGTACGTGTGAGGGCGCGGGTTAGTGTCAGCGTACGGGTTAGGATTAGGGGACGGGTGAGGGTCAGGCTTCGGGGAAGGGTTAGGGTTAGGGTTCGGGCTAGGGTTAGGGTTAGGGGACGGGGACGGTTTAGGGTCCAGGTGAGGGTACGACAACGCTTTAGGGGGAGCGTACGTGTGAGGGCGCGGGTTAGTGTCAGCGTACGGGTTAGGATTAGGGGACGGGTGAGGGTCAGGCTTCGGGGAAGGGTTAGGGTTAGGGTTCGGGCTAGGGTTAGGGTTAGGGGACGGGGACGGTTTAGGGTCCAGGTGAGGGTACGACAACGCTTTAGGGGGAGCGTACGTGTGAGGGCGCGGGTTAGTGTCAGCGTACGGGTTAGGATTAGGGGACGGGTGAGGGTCAGGCTTCGGGGAAGGGTTAGGGTTAGGGTTCGGGATAGGGTTAGGGTTAGGGGACGGGGACGGTTTAGGGTCCAGGTGAGGGTACGACAACGCTTTAGGGGGAGCGTACGTGTGAGGGCGCGGGTTAGTGTCAGCGTACGGGTTAGGATTAGGGGACGGGTGAGGGTCAGGCTTCGGGGAAGGGTTAGGGTTAGGGTTCGGGCTAGGGTTAGGGTTAGGAAACGGGGACGGTTTAGGGTCCAGGTGAGGGTACGACAACGTTGTAGGGGGAGCGTACGTGTGAGGGCATGGGTTAGTGTCAGCGTACGGGTTAGGATTAGGGGACGGGTGAGGGTCAGGCTTCGGGGAAGGGTTAGGGTTAGGGTTCGGGCTAGGGTTAGGGTTAGGGGACGGGGACGGTTTAGGGTCCAGGTGAGGGTACGACAACGCTCTAGGGGGAGCGTACGTGTGAGGGCACGGGTTAGTGTCAGCGTACGGGTTAGGATTATGGGACGGGTGAGGGTCAGGCTTCGGGGAAGGGTTAGGGTTAAGGTTCGGGCTAGGGTTAGTGTTAGGGGACGGGGACGGTTTAGGGTCCAGGTGAGGGTACGACAACGCTCTAGGGGGAGCGTACGTGTGAGGGCGCGGGTTAGTGTCAGCGTACGGGTTAGGATTAGGGGAAGGGTGAGGGTCAGGCTTCGCGGAAGGGTTAGGGTTAGGGTTCGGGCTAAGGTTAGGGTTAGGGGACGGGGACGGTTTAGGGTCCAGGTGAGGGTACGACAACGCTTTAGGGGGAACGTACGTGTGAGGGCGCGGGTTAGTGTCAGCGTACGGGTTAGGATTAGGGGAAGGGTGAGTGTCAGGCTTCGGAGAAGGGTTAGGGTTAGGGTTCAGGCTAGGGTTAGGGTTAGGGGACGGGGACGGTTTAGGGTCCAGGTGAGGGTACGACAACGCTTTAGGGGGAGCGTACGTGTGAGGGCGCGGCTTAGTGTCAGCGTACGGGTTAGGATTAGGGGACGGGTGAGAGTCAGGCTTCGGGGAAGGGTTAGGGTTAGGGTTCGGGCTAGGGTTAGGGTTAGGGGACGGGGACGGTTTAGGGTCCAGGTGAGGGTACGACAACGCTTTAGGGGGAGCGTACGTGTGAGGGCGCGGGTTAGTGTCAGCGTACGGGTTAGGATTAGGGGACGGGTGAGGGTCAGGCTTCGGGGAAGGGTTAGGGTTAGGGTTCGGGCTAGGGTTAGGGTTAGGGGACGGGGACGGTTTAGGGTCCAGGTGAGGGTACGACAACGCTTTAGGGGGAGCGTACGTGTGAGGGCGCGGGTTAGTGTCAGCGTACGGGTTAGGATTAGGGGACGGGTGAGGGTCAGGCTTCGGGGAAGGGTTAGGGTTAGGGTTCGGGCTAGGGTTAGGGTTAGGGGACGGGGACGGTTTACGGTCCAGGTGAGGGTACGACAACGCTTTAGGGGGAGCGTACGTGTGAGGGCGCGGGTTAGTGTCAGCGTACGGGTTAGGATTAGGGGACGGGTGAGGGTCAGGCTTCGGGGAAGGGTTAGGGTTAGGGTTCGGGCTAGGGTTAGGGTTAGGGGACGGGGACGGTTTACGGTCCAGGTGAGGGTACGACAACGCTTTAGGGGGAGCGTACGTGTGAGGGCGCGGGTTAGTGTCAGCGTACGGGTTAGGATTAGGGGACGGGTGAGGGTCAGGCTTCGGGGAAGGGTTAGGGTTAGGGTTCGGTCTAGCGTTAGGGTTAGGGGACGGGGACGGTTTAGGGTCCAGGTGAGGGTACGACAACGCTTTAGGGGGAGCGTACGTGTGAGGGCGCGGGTTAGTGTCAGCGTACGGGTTAGGATTAGGGGACGGGTGAGGGTCAGGCTTCGGGGAAGTGTTAGGGTTAGGGTTCGGGCTAGGGTTAGGGTTAGGGGACGGGGACGGTTTAGGGTCCAGGTGAGGGTATGACAACGCTTTAGGGGGAGCGTACGTGAGAGGGCGCGGGTTAGTGTCAGCGTACGGGTTAGGATTAGGGGACGGGTGAGGGTCAGGCTTCGGGGAAGGGTTAGGGTTAGGGTTCGGGCTAGGGTTAGGGTTAGGGGACGGGGACGGTTTAGGGTCCAGGTGAGGGTACGACAACGCTCTAGGGGGAGCGTACGTGTGAGGGCGCGGGTTAGTGTCAGCGTACGGGTTAGGATTAGGGGACGGGTGAGGGTCAGGCTTCGGGGAAGGGTTAGGGTTAGGGTTCGGTCTAGGGTTAGGGTTAGGGGACGGGGAAGGTTTAGGGTCCAGGTGAGGGTACGGCAACGCTCTAGGGGGAGCGTACGTGTGAGGGCGCGGGTTAGTGTCAGCGTACGTGTTAGGATTAGGGGACAGGTGAGGGTCAGGCTTCGGGGAAGGGTTAGGGTTAGGGTTCGGGCTAGGGTTAGGGTTAGGGGACGGGGACGGTTTAGGGTCCAGGTGAGGGTACGACAACGCTTTAGGGGGAGCGTACGTGTGAGGGCGCGGGTTAGTGTAAGCGTACGGGTTAGGATTAGGGGACGGGTGAGGGTCAGGCTTCGGGGAAGTGTTAGGGTTAGGGTTCGGGCTAGGGTTAGGGTTAGGAGAAGGGGACGGTTTAGGGTCCAGGTGAGGGTACGACAACGCTTTAGGGGGAGCGTACGTGTGAGGTCGCGGGTTAGTGTCAGCGTACGGGTTAGGATTAGGGGACGGGTGAGGGTCAGGCTTCGGGGAAGGGTTAGGGTTAGGGTTCGGGCTAGGGTTAGGGTTAGGGGACGGGGACGGTTTAGGGTCCAGGTGAGGGTACGACAACGCTTTAGGGGGAGCGTACGTGTGAGGGCGCGGGTTAGTGTCAGCGTACGGGTTAGGATTAGGGGACGGGTGAGGGTCAGGCTTCGGGGAAGGGTTAGGGTTAGGGTTCGGTCTAGGGTTAGGGTTAGGGGACGGGGAAGGTTTAGGGTCCAGGTGAGGGTACGACAACGCTCTACGGGGAGCGTACGTGTGAGGGCGCGGGTTAGTGTCAGCGTACGGGTTAGGATTAGGGGACGGGTGAGGGTCAGGCTTCGGGGAAGGGTTAGGGTTAGGGTTCGGGCTAGGGTTAGGGTTAGGGGACGGGGACGGTTTAGGGTCCAGGTGAGGGTACGACAACGCTTTAGGGGGAGCGTACGTGTGAGGGCGCGGGTTAGTGTCAGCGTACGGGTTAGGATTAGGGGACGGGTGAGTGTCAGGCTTCGGGGAAGGGTTAGGGTTAGGGTTCGGGCTAGGGTTAGGGTTAGGGGACGGGGACGGTTTAGGGTCCAGGTGAGGGTACGACAACGCTTTAGGGGGAGCGTACGTGTGAGGGCGCGGGTTAATGTCAGCGTACGGGTTAGGATTAGGGGACGGGTGAGGGTCAGGCTTCGGGGAAGGGTTAGGGTTAGGGTTCGGGCTAGGGTTAGGGTTAGGGGACGGGGACGGTTTAGGGTCCAGGTGAGGGTACGACAACGCTTTAGGGGGAGCGTACGTGTGAGGGCGCGGGTTAGTGTCAGCGTACGGGTTAGGATTAGGGGACGGGTGAGGGTCAGGCTTCGGGGAAGGGTTAGGGTTAGGGTTCGGGCTAGGGTTAGGGTTAGGGGACGGGGACGGTTTAGGGTCCAGGTGAGGGTACGACAACGCTTTAGGGGGAGCGTACGTGTGAGGGCGCGGGTTAGTGTCAGCGTACGGGTTAGGATTAGGGGACGGGTGAGGGTCAGGCTTCGGGGAAGGGTTAGGGTTAGGATACGGGCTAGGGTTAGGTTTAGGGGACGGTGACGGTTTAGGGTCCAGGTGAGGGTACGACAACGCTTTAGGGGGAGCGTATGTGTGAGGGCGCGGGTTAGTGTCAGCGTACGGGTTAGGATTAGGGGACGGGTGAGGGTCAGGCTTCGGGGAAGGGTTAGGGTTAGGGTTCGGGCTAGGGTTAGGGTTAGGAAACGGGGACGGTTTAGGGTCCAGGTGAGGGTACGACAACGTTGTAGGGGGAGCGTACGTGTGAGGGCGCGGGTTAGTGTCAGCGTACGGGTTAGGATTAGGGGACGGGTGAGGGTCAGGCTTCGGGGAAGGGTTAGGGTTAGGGTTCGGGCTAGGGTTAGGGTTAGGGGACGGGGACGGTTTAGGGTCCAGGTGAGGGTACGACAACGCTTTAGGGGGAGCGTACGTGTGAGGGCGCGGGTTAGTGTCAGCGTACGGGTTAGGATTAGGGGACGGGTGAGGGTCAGGCTTCGGGGAAGGGTTAGGGTTAGGGTTCGGGCTAGGGTTAGGGTTAGGGGACGGGGACGGTTTAGGGTCCAGGTGAGGGTACGACAACGCTTTAGGGGGAGCGTACGTGTGAGGGCGCGGGTTAGTGTCAGCGTACGGGTTAGGATTAGGGGACGGGTGAGGGTCAGGCTTCGGGGAAGGGTTAGGGTTAGGGTTCGGGCTAGGGTTAGGGTTAGGGGACGGGGACGGTTTAGGGTCCAGGTGAGGGTACGACAACGCTTTAGGGGGAGCGTACGTGTGAGGGCGCGGGTTAGTGTCAGCGTACGGGTTAGGATTAGGGGACGGGTGAGGGTCAGGCTTCGGGGAAGGGTTAGGGTTAGGGTTCGGGCTAGGGTTAGGGTTAGGAAACGGGGACGGTTTAGGGTCCAGGTGAGGGTACGACAATGTTGTAGGGGGAGCGTACGTGTGAGGGCATGGGTTAGTGTCAGCGTACGGGTTAGGATTAGGGGACGGGTGAGGGTCAGGCTTCGGGGAAGGGTTAGGGTTAGGGTTCGGGCTAGGGTTAGGGTTAGGGGACGGGGACGGTTTAGGGTCCAGGTGAGGGTACGACAACGCTCTAGGGGGAGCGTACGTGTGAGGGCGCGGGTTAGTGTCAGCGTACGGGTTAGGATTAGGGGACGGGTGAGGGTCAGGCTTCGGGGAAGGGTTAGGGTTAGGGTTCGGGCTAGGGTTAGGGTTAGGGGACGGGGACGGTTTAGGGTCCAGGTGAGGGTACGACAACGCTTTAGGGGGAGCGTACGTGTGAGGGCGCGGGTTAGTGTCAGCGTACGGGTTAGGATTAGGGGACGGGTGAGGGTCAGGCTTCGGGGAAGGGTTAGGGTTAGGGTTCGGGCTAGGGTTAGGGTTAGGGGACGGGGACGGTTTAGGGTCCAGGTGAGGGTACGACAACGCTTTAGGGGGAGCGTACGTGTGAGGGCGCGGGTTAGTGTCAGCGTACGGGTTAGGATTAGGGGACGGGTGAGGGTCAGGCTTTGGGGAAGGGTTAGGGTTAGGGTTCGGGCTAGGGTTAGGGTTAGGGGACGGGGACGGTTTAGGGTCCAGGTGAGGGTACGACAACGCTTTAGGGGGAGCGTACGTGTGAGGGCGCGGGTTAGTGTCAGCGTACGGGTTAGGATTAGGGGACGGGTGAGGGTCAGGCTTCGGGGAAGGGTTAGGGTTAGGGTTCGGGCTAGGGTTAGGGTTAGGAAACGGGGACGGTTTAGGGTCCAGGTGAGGGTACGACAACGTTGTAGGGGGAGCGTACGTGTGAGGGCATGGGTTAGTGTCAGCGTACGGGTTAGGATTAGGGGACGGGTGAGGGTGAGGATTCGGGGAAGGGTTAGGGTTAGGGTTCGGGCTAGGGTTAGGGTTAGGGGACGGGGACGGTTTAGGGTCCAGGTGAGGGTACGACAACGCTTTAGGGAGAGCGTACGTGTGAGGGCGCGGGTTAGTGTCAGCGTACGGGTTAGGATTAGGGGACGGGTGAGGGTCAGGCTTCGGGGAAGGGTTAGGGTTAGGGTTCGGGCTAGGGTTAGGGTTAGGGGACGGGGACGGTTTAGGGTCCAGGTGAGGGTACGACAACGCTTTAGGGGGAGCGTACGTGTGAGGGCGCGGGTTAGTGTCAGCGTACGGGTTAGGATTAGGGGACGGGTGAGGGTCAGGCTTCGGGGAAGGGTTAGGGTTAGGGTTCGGGCTAGGGTTAGGGTTAGGGGACGGGGACGGTTTAGGGTCCAGGTGAGGGTACGACAACGCTGTAGGGGGAGCGTACGTGTGAGGGCGCTGGTTAGTGTCAGCGTACGGGTTAGGATTAGGGGACGGGTGAGGGTCAGGCTTCGGGGAAGTGTTAGGGTTAGGGTTCGGTCTAGGGTTAGGGTCAGGGGACGGGGAAGGTTTAGGGTCCAGTTGAGGGTACGACAACGCTTTAGGGGGAGCGTACGTGTGAGGGCGCGGGTTAGTGTCAGCGTACGGGTTAGGATTAGGGGACGGGTGAGGGTCAGGCTTCGGGGAAGTGTTAGGGTTAGGGTTCGGGCTAGGGTTAGGGTTAGGGGACGGGGACGGTTTAGGGTCCAGGTGAGGGTACGACAACGCTTTAGGGGGAGCGTACGTGTGAGGGCGCGGGTTAGTGTCAGCGTACGGGTTAGGATTAGGGGACGGGTGAGGGTCAGGCTTCGGGGAAGGGTTAGGGTTAGGGTTCGGGCTAGGGTTAGGGTTAGGGGACGGGGACGGTTTAGGGTCCAGGTGAGGGTACGACAACGCTTTGGGGGAGCGTACGTGTGAGGGCGCGGGTTAGTGTCAGCGTACGGGTTAGGATTAGGGGACGGGTGAGGGTCAGGCTTCGGGGAAGGGTTAGGGTTAGGGTTCGGGCTAGGGTTAGGGTTAGGGGACGGGGACGGTTTAGGGTCCAGGTGAGGGTACGACAACGCTGTAGGGGGAGCGTACGTGTGAGGGCGCTGGTTAGTGTCAGCGTACGGGTTAGGATTAGGGGACGGGTGAGGGTCAGGCTTCGGGGAAGTGTTAGGGTTAGGGTTCGGTCTAGGGTTAGGGTCAGGGGACGGGGAAGGTTTAGGGTCCAGTTGAGGGTACGACAACGCTTTAGGGGGAGCGTACGTGTGAGGGCGCGGGTTAGTGTCAGCGTACGGGTTAGGATTAGGGGACGGGTGAGGGTCAGGCTTCGGGGAAGTGTTAGGGTTAGGGTTCGGGCTAGGGTTAGGGTTAGGGGACGGGGACGGTTTAGGGTCCAGGTGAGGGTACGACAACGCTTTAGGGGGAGCGTACGTGTGAGGGCGCGGGTTAGTGTCAGCGTATGGGTTAGGATTAGGGGACGGGTGAGGGTCAGGCTTCGGGGAAGGGTTAGGGTTAGGGTTCGGGCTAGGGTTAGGGTTAGGAAACGGGGACGGTTTAGGGTCCAGGTGAGGGTACGACAACGCTTTAGGGGGAGCGTACGTGTGAGGGCGCGGGTTAGTGTCAGCGTACGGGTTAGGATTAGGGGACGGGTGAGGGTCAGGCTTCGGGGAAGGGTTAGGGTTAGGGTTCGGGCTAGGGTTACGGTTAGGGGACGGGGACGGTTTAGGGTCCAGGTGAGGGTACGACAACGCTTTAGGGGGAGCGTACGTGTGAGGGCGCGGGTTAGTGTCAGCGTACGGGTTAGGATTAGGGGACGGGTGAGGGTCAGGCTTCGGGGAAGGGTTAGGTTTAGCGTTCGGGCTAGGGTTAGGGTTAGGGGACGGGGACGGTTTAGGGTCCAGGTGAGGGTACGACAACGCTTTAGGGGCAGCGTACGTGTGAGGGCGCGGGTTAGTGTCAGCGTACGGGTTAGGATTAGGGGACGGGTGAGGGTCAGGCTTCGGGGAAGGGTTAGGTTTAGGGTTCGGTCTAGGGTTAGGGTTAGGCGACGGGGAAGGTTTAGGGTCCAGGTGAGTGTACGACAACGCTTTAGGGGGAGCGTACGTGTGAGGGCGCGGGTTAGTGTCAGCGTACGGGTTAGGATTAAGGGACGGGTGAGTGTCAGGCTTCGGGGAAGGGTTAGGGTTAGGGTTCGGGCTAGGGTTAGGGTTAGGGGACGGGGACGGTTTAGGGTCCAGGTGAGGGTACGACAACGCTTTAGGGGGAGCGTACGTGTGAGGGCGCGGGTTAGTGTCAGCGTACGGGTTAGGATTAGGGCACGGGTGAGGGTCAGGCTTCGGGGAAGTGTTAGGGTTAGGGTTTGGGCTAGGGTTAGGGTTAGGGGACGGGGACGGTTTAGGGTCCAGGTGAGGGTACGACAACGCTTTAGGGGGAGCGTACGTGTGAGGGCGCGGGTTAGTGTCAGCGTACGGGTTAGGATTAGGGGACGGGTGAGGGTCAGGCTTCGGGGAAGGGTTAGGGTTAGGGTTCGGGCTAGGGTTAGGGTTAGGGGACGGGGACGGTTTAGGGTCCGGTGAGGGTACGACAACGCTTTAGGGGGAGCGTACGTGTGAGGGCGCGGGTTAGTGTCAGCGTACGGGTTAGGATTAGGGGACGGGTGAGGGTCAGGCTTCGGGGAAGGGTTAGGGTTAGGGTTCGGGCTAGGGATATGGTTAGAGGACGGGGACGGTTTAGGGTCCAGGTGAGGGTACGACAACGCTTTAGGGGGAGCGTACGTGTGAGGGCGCGGGTTAGTGTCAGCGTACGGGTTAGGATTAGGGGACGGGTGAGGGTCAGGCTTCGGGGAAGGGTTAGGGTTAGGGTTCGGGCTAGGGTTAGGGTTAGGGGACGGGGACGTTTTAGGGTCCAGGTGAGGGTACGACAACGCTTTAGGGGGAGCGTACGTGTGAGGGCGCGGGTTAGTGTCAGCGTACGGGTTAGGATTAGGGGACGGGTGAGGGTCAGGCTTCGGGGAAGGGTTAGGGTTCGGGCTAGGGTTAGGGTTAGGGGACGGGGACGGTTTAGGGTCCAGGTGAGGGTACGACAACGCTTTAGGGGGAGCGTACGTGTGAGGGCGCGGGTTAGTGTCAGCGTACGGGTTAGGATTAGGGGACGGGTGAGGGTCAGGCTTCGGGGAAGGGTTAGGGTTAGGGTTCGGGCTAGGGTTAGGGTTAGGGGACGGGGACGGTTTAGGGTCCAGGTGAGGGTACGACAACGCTTTAGGGGGAGCATACGTGTGAGGGCGCGGGTTAGTGTCAGCGTACGGGTTAGGATTAGGGGACGGGTGAGGGTCAGGCTTCGGGGAAGGGTTAGGGTTAGGGTTCGGGCTAGGGTTAGGGTTAGGGGACGGGGACGGTTTAGGGTCCAGGTGAGGGTACGACAACGCTTTAGGGGGAGCGTACGTGTGAGGGCGCGGGTTAGTGTCAGCGTACGGGTTAGGATTAGGGGACGGGTGAGGGTCAGGCTTCGGGGAAGTGTTAGGGTTAGGGTTCGGGCTAGGGTTAGGGTTAGGGGACGGGGACGGTTTAGGGTCCAGGTGAGGGTACGACAACGCTTTAGGGGGAGCGTACGTTTGAGGGCGCGGGTTAGTGTCAGCGTACGGGTTAGGATTAGGGGACGGGTGAGGGTCAGGCTTCGGGGAAGTGTTAGGGTTAGGGTTCGGGCTAGGGTTAGGGTTAGGGGACGGGGAAGGTTTAGGGTCCAGGTGAGGGTACGACAACGCTTTAGGGGGAGCGTACGTGTGAGGGCGCGGGTTAGTGTCAGCGTACGGGTTAGGATTAGGGGACGGGTGAGGGTCAGGCTTCGGGGAAGGGTTAGGGTTAGGGTTCGGGCTAGGGTTAGGGTTAGTGGACGGGGACGGTTTAGGGTCCAGGTGAGGGTACGACAACGGTTTAGGGGGAGCGTACGTGTGAGGGCGCGGGTTAGTGTCAGCGTACGGGTTAGGATTAGGGGACGGATGAGGGTCAGGCTTCGGGGAAGGGTTAGGGTTACGGTTCGGGCTAGGGTTAGGGTTAGGGGACGGGGACGGTTTAGGGTCCAGGTGAGGGTACGACAACGCTTTAGGGGGAGCGTAGGTGTGAGGGCGCGGCTTAGTGTCAGCGTACGGGTTAGGATTAGGGGATGGGTGAGGGTCAGGCTTCGGGGAAGGGTTAGGGTTAGGGTTCGGGCTAGGGTTAGGGTTAGGGGACGGGGACGGTTTAGGGTCCAGGTGAGCGTATGACAACGCTTTAGGGGGAGCGTACGTGTGAGGGCGCGGGTTAGTGTCAGCGTACGGGTTAGGATTAGGGGACGGGTGAGGGTCAGGCTTCGGGGAAGGGTTAGGGTTAGGGTTCAGGCTAGGGTTAGGGTTAGGGGACGGGGACGGTTTAGGGTCCAGGTGAGGGTACGACAACGCTTTAGGGGGAGCGTACGTGTGAGGGCGCGGGTTAGTGTCAGCGTACGGGTTAGGATTAGGGGACGGGTGAGGGTCAGGCTTCGGGGAAGTGTTAGGGTTAGGGTTCGGGCTAGGGTTAGGGTTAGGGGACGGGGACGGTTTAGGGTCCAGGTGAGGGTATGACAACGCTTTAGGGGGAGCGTACGTGAGAGGGCGCGGGTTAGTGTCAGCGTACGGGTTAGGATTAGGGGACGGGTGAGGGTCAGGCTTCGGGGAAGGGTTAGGGTTAGGGTTCGGGCTAGGGTTAGGGTTAGGGGACGGGGACGGTTTAGGGTCCAGGTGAGGGTACGACAACGCTCTAGGGGGAGCGTACGTGTGAGGGCGCGGGTTAGTGTCAGCGTACGGGTTAGGATTAGGGGACGGGTGAGGGTCAGGCTTCGGGGAAGGGTTAGGGTTAGGGTTCGGTCTAGGGTTAGGGTTAGGGGACGGGGAAGGTTTAGGGTCCAGGTGAGGGTACGGCAACGCTCTAGGGGGAGCGTACGTGTGAGGGCGCGGGTTAGTGTCAGCGTACGGGTTAGGATTAGGGGACAGGTGAGGGTCAGGCTTCGGGGAAGGGTTAGGGTTAGGGTTCGGGCTAGGGTTAGGGTTAGGGGACGGGGACGGTTTAGGGTCCAGGTGAGGGTACGACAACGCTTTAGGGGGAGCGTACGTGTGAGGGCGCGGGTTAGTGTAAGCGTACGGGTTAGGATTAGGGGACGGGTGAGGGTCAGGCTTCGGGGAAGTGTTAGGGTTAGGGTTCCGGCTAGGGTTAGGGTTAGGAGAAGGGGACGGTTTAGGGTCCAGGTGAGGGTACGACAACGCTTTAGGGGGAGCGTACGTGTGAGGTCGCGGGTTAGTGTCAGCGTACGGGTTAGGATTAGGGGACGGGTGAGGGTCAGGCTTCGGGGAAGGGTTAGGGTTAGGGTTCGGGCTAGGGTTAGGGTTAGGGGACGGGGACGGTTTAGGGTCCAGGTGAGGGTACGACAACGCTTTAGGGGGAGCGTACGTGTGAGGGCGCGGGTTAGTGTCAGCGTACGGGTTAGGATTAGGGGACGGGTGAGGGTCAGGCTTCGGGGAAGGGTTAGGGTTAGGGTTCGGTCTAGGGTTAGGGTTAGGGTACGGGGAAGGTTTAGGGTCCAGGTGAGGGTACGACAACGCTTTACGGGGAGCGTACGTGTGAGGGCGCGGGTTAGTGTCAGCGTACGGGTTAGGATTAGGGGACGGGTGAGGGTCAGGCTTCGGGGAAGGGTTAGGGTTAGGGTTCGGGCTAGGGTTAGGGTTAGGGGACGGGGACGGTTTAGGGTCCAGGTGAGGGTACGACAACGCTTTAGGGGGAGCGTACGTGTGAGGGCGCGGGTTAGTGTCAGCGTACGGGTTAGGATTAGGGGACGGGTGAGTGTCAGGCTTCGGGGAAGGGTTAGGGTTAGGGTTCGGGCTAGGGTTAGGGTTAGGGGACGGGGACGGTTTAGGGTCCAGGTGAGGGTACGACAACGCTTTAGGGGGAGCGTACGTGTGAGGGCGCGGGTTAATGTCAGCGTACGGGTTAGGATTAGGGGACGGGTGAGGGTCAGGCTTCGGGGAAGGGTTAGGGTTAGGGTTCGGGCTAGGGTTAGGGTTAGGGGACGGGGACGGTTTAGGGTCCAGGTGAGGGTACGACAACGCTTTAGGGGGAGCGTACGTGTGAGGGCGCGGGTTAGTGTCAGCGTACGGGTTAGGATTAGGGGACGGGTGAGGGTCAGGCTTCGGGGAAGGGTTAGGGTTAGGGTTCGGGCTAGGGTTAGGGTTAGGGGACGGGGACGGTTTAGGGTCCAGGTGAGGGTACGACAACGCTTTAGGGGGAGCGTACGTGTGAGGGCGCGGGTTAGTGTCAGCGTACGGGTTAGGATTAGGGGACGGGTGAGGGTCAGGCTTCGGGGAAGGGTTAGGGTTAGGGTACGGGCTAGGGTTAGGTTTAGGGGACGGGGACGGTTTAGGGTCCAGGTGAGGGTACGACAACGCTTTAGGGGGAGCGTATGTGTGAGGGCGCGGGTTAGTGTCAGCGTACGGGTTAGGATTAGGGGACGGGTGAGGGTCAGGCTTCGGGGAAGGGTTAGGGTTAGGGTTCGGGCTAGGGTTAGGGTTAGGAAACGGGGACGGTTTAGGGTCCAGGTGAGGGTACGACAACGTTGTAGGGGGAGCGTACGTGTGAGGGCGCGGGTTAGTGTCAGCGTACGGGTTAGGATTAGGGGACGGGTGAGGGTCAGGCTTCGGGGAAGGGTTAGGGTTAGGGTTCGGGCTAGGGTTAGGGTTAGGGGACGGGGACGGTTTAGGGTCCAGGTGAGGGTACGACAACGCTTTAGGGGGAGCGTACGTGTGAGGGCGCGGGTTAGTGTCAGCGTACGGGTTAGGATTAGGGGACGGGTGAGGGTCAGGCTTCGGGGAAGGGTTAGGGTTAAGGTTCGGGCTAGGGTTAGGGTTAGGGGACGGGGACGGTTTAGGGTCCAGGTGAGGGTACGACAACGCTCTAGGGGGAGCGTACGTGTGAGGGCGCGGGTTAGTGTCAGCGTACGGGTTAGGATTAGGGGACGGGTGAGGGTCAGGCTTTGGGGAAGGGTTAGGGTTAGGGTTCGGGCTAGGGTTAGGGTTAGGGGACGGGGACGGTTTAGGGTCCAGGTGAGGGTACGACAACGCTTTAGGGGGAGCGTACGTGTGAGGGCGCGGGTTAGTGTCAGCGTACGGGTTAGGATTAGGGGACGGGTGAGGGTCAGGCTTCGGGGAAGGGTTAGGGTTAGGGTTCGGGCTAGGGTTAGGGTTAGGGGACGGGGACGGTTTAGGGTCCAGGTGAGGGTACGACAACGCTTTAGGGGGAGCGTACGTGTGAGGGCGCGGGTTAGTGTCAGCGTACGGGTTAGGATTAGGGGACGGGTGAGGGTCAGGCTTCGGGGAAGGGTTAGGGTTAGGGTTCGGGCTAGGGTTAGGGTTAGGGGACGGGGACGGTTTAGGGTCCAGGTGAGGGTACGACAACGCTTTAGGGGGAGCGTACGTGTGAGGGCGCGGGTTAGTGTCAGCGTACGGGTTAGGATTAGGGGACGGGTGAGGGTCAGGCTTCGGGGAAGGGTTAGGGTTAGGGTTCGGGCTAGGGTTAGGGTTAGGAAACGGGGACGGTTTAGGGTCCAGGTGAGGGTACGAAAACGTTGTAGGGGGAGCGTACGTGTGAGGGCATGGGTTAGTGTCAGCGTACGGGTTAGGATTAGGGGACGGGTGAGGGTCAGGCTTCGGGGAAGGGTTAGGGTTAGGGTTCGGGCTAGGGTTAGGGTTAGGGGACGGGGACGGTTTAGGGTCCAGGTGAGGGTACGACAACGCTTTAGGGGGAGCGTACGTGTGAGGGCGCGGGTTAGTGTCAGCGTACGGGTTAGGATTAGGGGACGGGTGAGGGTCAGGCTTCGGGGAAGGGTTAGGGTTAGGGTTCGGGCTAGGGTTAGGGTTAGGGGACGGGGACGGTTTACGGTCCAGGTGAGGGTACGACAACGCTTTAGGGGGAGCGTACGTGTGAGGGCGCGGGTTAGTGTCAGCGTACGGGTTAGGATTAGGGGACGGGTGAGGGTCAGGCTTCGGGGAAGGGTTAGGGTTAGGGTTCGGGCTAGGGTTAGGGTTAGGGGACGGGGACGGTTTACGTCCAGGTGAGGGTACGACAACGCTTTAGGGGGAGCGTACGTGTGAGGGCGCGGGTTAGTGTCAGCGTACGGGTTAGGATTAGGGGACGGGTGAGGGTCAGGCTTCGGGGAAGGGTTAGGGTTAGGGTTCGGGCTAGGGTTAGGGTTAGGGGACGGGGACGGTTTAGGGTCCAGGTGAGGGTACGACAACGCTTTAGGGGGAGCGTACGTGTGAGGGCGCGGGTTAGTGTCAGCGTACGGGTTAGGATTAGGGGACGGGTGAGGGTCAGGCTTCGGGGAAGGGTTAGGGTTAGGGTACGGGCTAGGGTTAGGTTTAGGGGACGGGGACGGTTTAGGGTCCAGGTGAGGGTACGACAACGCTTTAGGGGGAGCGTATGTGTGAGGGCGCGGGTTAGTGTCAGCGTACGGGTTAGGATTAGGGGACAGGTGAGGGTCAGGCTTCGGGGAAGGGTTAGGGTTAGGGTTCGGGCTAGGGTTAGGGTTAGGAAACGGGGACGGTTTAGGGTCCAGGTGAGGGTACGACAACGTTGTAGGGGGAGCGTACGTGTGAGGGCGCGGGTTAGTGTCAGCGTACGGGTTAGGATTAGGGGACGGGTGAGGGTCAGGCTTCGGGGAAGGGTTAGGGTTAGGGTTCGGGCTAGGGTTAGGGTTAGGGGACGGGGACGGTTTAGGGTCCAGGTGAGGGTACGACAACGCTTTAGGGGGAGCGTACGTGTGAGGGCGCGGGTTAGTGTCAGCGTACGGGTTAGGATTAGGGGACGGGTGAGGGTCAGGCTTCGGGGAAGGGTTAGGGTTAAGGTTCGGGCTAGGGTTAGGGTTAGGGGACGGGGACGGTTTAGGGTCCAGGTGAGGGTACGACAACGCTCTAGGGGGAGCGTACGTGTGAGGGCGCGGGTTAGTGTCAGCGTACGGGTTAGGATTAGGGGACGGGTGAGGGTCAGGCTTCGGGGAAGGGTTAGGGTTAGGGTTCGGGCTAGGGTTAGGGTTAGGGGACGGGGACGGTTTAGGGTCCAGGTGAGGGTACGACAACGCTTTAGGGGGAGCGTACGTGTGAGGGCGCGGGTTAGTGTCAGCGTACGGGTTAGGATTAGGGGACGGGTGAGGGTCAGGCTTCGGGGAAGGGTTAGGGTTAGGGTTCGGGCTAGGGTTAGGGTTAGGGGACGGGGACGGTTTAGGGTCCAGGTGAGGGTACGACAACGCTTTAGGGGGAGCGTACGTGTGAGGGCGCGGGTTAGTGTCAGCGTACGGGTTAGGATTAGGGGACGGGTGAGGGTCAGGCTTCGGGGAAGGGTTAGGGTTAGGGTTCGGGCTAGGGTTAGGGTTAGGGGACGGGGACGGTTTAGGGTCCAGGTGAGGGTACGACAACGCTTTAGGGGGAGCGTACGTGTGAGGGCGCGGGTTAGTGTCAGCGTACGGGTTAGGATTAGGGGACGGGTGAGGGTCAGGCTTCGGGGAAGGGTTAGGGTTAGGGTTCGGGCTAGGGTTAGGGTTAGGAAACGGGGACGGTTTAGGGTCCAGGTGAGGGTACGACAACGTTGTAGGGGGAGCGTACGTGTGAGGGCATGGGTTAGTGTCAGCGTACGGGTTAGGATTAGGGGACGGGTGAGGGTCAGGCTTCGGGGAAGGGTTAGGGTTAGGGTTCGGGCTAGGGTTAGGGTTAGGGGACGGGGACGGTTTAGGGTCCAGGTGAGGGTACGACAACGCTCTAGGGGGAGCGTACGTGTGAGGGCACGGGTTAGTGTCAGCGTACGGGTTAGGATTAGGGGACGGGTGAGGGTCAGGCTTCGGGGAAGGGTTAGGGTTAAGGTTCGGGCTAGGGTTAGTGTTAGGGGACGGGGACGGTTTAGGGTCCAGGTGAGGGTACGACAACGCTCTAGGGGGAGCGTACGTGTGAGGGCGCGGGTTAGTGTCAGCGTACGGGTTAGGATTAGGGGAAGGGTGAGGGTCAGGCTTCGCGGAAGGGTTAGGGTTAGGGTTCGGGCTAAGGTTAGGGTTAGGGGACGGGGACGGTTTAGGGTCCAGGTGAGGGTACGACAACGCTTTAGGGGGAACGTACGTGTGAGGGCGCGGGTTAGTGTCAGCGTACGGGTTAGGATTAGGGGAAGGGTGAGTGTCAGGCTTCGGAGAAGGGTTAGGGTTAGGGTTCAGGCTAGGGTTAGGGTTAGGGGACGGGGACGGTTTAGGGTCCAGGTGAGGGTACGACAACGCTTTAGGGGGAGCGTACGTGTGAGGGCGCGGCTTAGTGTCAGCGTACGGGTTAGGATTAGGGGACGGGTGAGAGTCAGGCTTCGGGGAAGGGTTAGGGTTAGGGTTCGGGCTAGGGTTAGGGTTAGGGGACGGGGACGGTTTAGGGTCCAGGTGAGGGTACGACAACGCTTTAGGGGGAGCGTACGTGTGAGGGCGCGGGTTAGTGTCAGCGTACGGGTTAGGATTAGGGGACGGGTGAGGGTCAGGCTTCGGGGAAGGGTTAGGGTTAGGGTTCGGGCTAGGGTTAGGGTTAGGGGACGGGGACGGTTTAGGGTCCAGGTGAGGGTACGACAACGCTTTAGGGGGAGCGTACGTGTGAGGGCGCGGGTTAGTGTCAGCGTACGGGTTAGGATTAGGGGACGGGTGAGGGTCAGGCTTCGGGGAAGGGTTAGGGTTAGGGTTCGGGCTAGGGTTAGGGTTAGGGGACGGGGACGGTTTACGGTCCAGGTGAGGGTACGACAACGCTTTAGGGGGAGCGTACGTGTGAGGGCGCGGGTTAGTGTCAGCGTACGGGTTAGGATTAGGGGACGGGTGAGGGTCAGGCTTCGGGGAAGGGTTAGGGTTAGGGTTCGGGCTAGGGTTAGGGTTAGGGGACGGGGACGGTTTACGGTCCAGGTGAGGGTACGACAACGCTTTAGGGGGAGCGTACGTGTGAGGGCGCGGGTTAGTGTCAGCGTACGGGTTAGGATTAGGGGACGGGTGAGGGTCAGGCTTCGGGGAAGGGTTAGGGTTAGGGTTCGGTCTAGCGTTAGGGTTAGGGGACGGGGACGGTTTAGGGTCCAGGTGAGGGTACGACAACGCTTTAGGGGGAGCGTACGTGTGAGGGCGCGGGTTAGTGTCAGCGTACGGGTTAGGATTAGGGGACGGGTGAGGGTCAGGCTTCGGGGAAGTGTTAGGGTTAGGGTTCGGGCTAGGGTTAGGGTTAGGGGACGGGGACGGTTTAGGGTCCAGGTGAGGGTATGACAACGCTTTAGGGGGAGCGTACGTGAGAGGGCGCGGGTTAGTGTCAGCGTACGGGTTAGGATTAGGGGACGGGTGAGGGTCAGGCTTCGGGGAAGGGTTAGGGTTAGGGTTCGGGCTAGGGTTAGGGTTAGGGGACGGGGACGGTTTAGGGTCCAGGTGAGGGTACGACAACGCTCTAGGGGGAGCGTACGTGTGAGGGCGCGGGTTAGTGTCAGCGTACGGGTTAGGATTAGGGGACGGGTGAGGGTCAGGCTTCGGGGAAGGGTTAGGGTTAGGGTTCGGTCTAGGGTTAGGGTTAGGGGACGGGGAAGGTTTAGGGTCCAGGTGAGGGTACGGCAACGCTCTAGGGGGAGCGTACGTGTGAGGGCGCGGGTTAGTGTCAGCGTACGTGTTAGGATTAGGGGACAGGTGAGGGTCAGGCTTCGGGGAAGGGTTAGGGTTAGGGTTCGGGCTAGGGTTAGGGTTAGGGGACGGGGACGGTTTAGGGTCCAGGTGAGGGTACGACAACGCTTTAGGGGGAGCGTACGTGTGAGGGCGCGGGTTAGTGTAAGCGTACGGGTTAGGATTAGGGGACGGGTGAGGGTCAGGCTTCGGGGAAGTGTTAGGGTTAGGGTTCGGGCTAGGGTTAGGGTTAGGAGAAGGGGACGGTTTAGGGTCCAGGTGAGGGTACGACAACGCTTTAGGGGGAGCGTACGTGTGAGGTCGCGGGTTAGTGTCAGCGTACGGGTTAGGATTAGGGGACGGGTGAGGGTCAGGCTTCGGGGAAGGGTTAGGGTTAGGGTTCGGGCTAGGGTTAGGGTTAGGGGACGGGGACGGTTTAGGGTCCAGGTGAGGGTACGACAACGCTTTAGGGGGAGCGTACGTGTGAGGGCGCGGGTTAGTGTCAGCGTACGGGTTAGGATTAGGGGACGGGTGAGGGTCAGGCTTCGGGGAAGGGTTAGGGTTAGGGTTCGGTCTAGGGTTAGGGTTAGGGGACGGGGAAGGTTTAGGGTCCAGGTGAGGGTACGACAACGCTTTACGGGGAGCGTACGTGTGAGGGCGCGGGTTAGTGTCAGCGTACGGGTTAGGATTAGGGGACGGGTGAGGGTCAGGCTTCGGGGAAGGGTTAGGGTTAGGGTTCGGGCTAGGGTTAGGGTTAGGGGACGGGGACGGTTTAGGGTCCAGGTGAGGGTACGACAACGCTTTAGGGGGAGCGTACGTGTGAGGGCGCGGGTTAGTGTCAGCGTACGGGTTAGGATTAGGGGACGGGTGAGTGTCAGGCTTCGGGGAAGGGTTAGGGTTAGGGTTCGGGCTAGGGTTAGGGTTAGGGGACGGGGACGGTTTAGGGTCCAGGTGAGGGTACGACAACGCTTTAGGGGGAGCGTACGTGTGAGGGCGCGGGTTAATGTCAGCGTACGGGTTAGGATTAGGGGACGGGTGAGGGTCAGGCTTCGGGGAAGGGTTAGGGTTAGGGTTCGGGCTAGGGTTAGGGTTAGGGGACGGGGACGGTTTAGGGTCCAGGTGAGGGTACGACAACGCTTTAGGGGGAGCGTACGTGTGAGGGCGCGGGTTAGTGTCAGCGTACGGGTTAGGATTAGGGGACGGGTGAGGGTCAGGCTTCGGGGAAGGGTTAGGGTTAGGGTTCGGGCTAGGGTTAGGGTTAGGGGACGGGGACGGTTTAGGGTCCAGGTGAGGGTACGACAACGCTTTAGGGGGAGCGTACGTGTGAGGGCGCGGGTTAGTGTCAGCGTACGGGTTAGGATTAGGGGACGGGTGAGGGTCAGGCTTCGGGGAAGGGTTAGGGTTAGGATACGGGCTAGGGTTAGGTTTAGGGGACGGTGACGGTTTAGGGTCCAGGTGAGGGTACGACAACGCTTTAGGGGGAGCGTATGTGTGAGGGCGCGGGTTAGTGTCAGCGTACGGGTTAGGATTAGGGGACGGGTGAGGGTCAGGCTTCGGGGAAGGGTTAGGGTTAGGGTTCGGGCTAGGGTTAGGGTTAGGAAACGGGGACGGTTTAGGGTCCAGGTGAGGGTACGACAACGTTGTAGGGGGAGCGTACGTGTGAGGGCGCGGGTTAGTGTCAGCGTACGGGTTAGGATTAGGGGACGGGTGAGGGTCAGGCTTCGGGGAAGGGTTAGGGTTAGGGTTCGGGCTAGGGTTAGGGTTAGGGGACGGGGACGGTTTAGGGTCCAGGTGAGGGTACGACAACGCTTTAGGGGGAGCGTACGTGTGAGGGCGCGGGTTAGTGTCAGCGTACGGGTTAGGATTAGGGGACGGGTGAGGGTCAGGCTTCGGGGAAGGGTTAGGGTTAGGGTTCGGGCTAGGGTTAGGGTTAGGGGACGGGGACGGTTTAGGGTCCAGGTGAGGGTACGACAACGCTTTAGGGGGAGCGTACGTGTGAGGGCGCGGGTTAGTGTCAGCGTACGGGTTAGGATTAGGGGACGGGTGAGGGTCAGGCTTCGGGGAAGGGTTAGGGTTAGGGTTCGGGCTAGGGTTAGGGTTAGGGGACGGGGACGGTTTAGGGTCCAGGTGAGGGTACGACAACGCTTTAGGGGGAGCGTACGTGTGAGGGCGCGGGTTAGTGTCAGCGTACGGGTTAGGATTAGGGGACGGGTGAGGGTCAGGCTTCGGGGAAGGGTTAGGGTTAGGGTTCGGGCTAGGGTTAGGGTTAGGAAACGGGGACGGTTTAGGGTCCAGGTGAGGGTACGACAATGTTGTAGGGGGAGCGTACGTGTGAGGGCATGGGTTAGTGTCAGCGTACGGGTTAGGATTAGGGGACGGGTGAGGGTCAGGCTTCGGGGAAGGGTTAGGGTTAGGGTTCGGGCTAGGGTTAGGGTTAGGGGACGGGGACGGTTTAGGGTCCAGGTGAGGGTACGACAACGCTCTAGGGGGAGCGTACGTGTGAGGGCGCGGGTTAGTGTCAGCGTACGGGTTAGGATTAGGGGACGGGTGAGGGTCAGGCTTCGGGGAAGGGTTAGGGTTAGGGTTCGGGCTAGGGTTAGGGTTAGGGGACGGGGACGGTTTAGGGTCCAGGTGAGGGTACGACAACGCTTTAGGGGGAGCGTACGTGTGAGGGCGCGGGTTAGTGTCAGCGTACGGGTTAGGATTAGGGGACGGGTGAGGGTCAGGCTTCGGGGAAGGGTTAGGGTTAGGGTTCGGGCTAGGGTTAGGGTTAGGGGACGGGGACGGTTTAGGGTCCAGGTGAGGGTACGACAACGCTTTAGGGGGAGCGTACGTGTGAGGGCGCGGGTTAGTGTCAGCGTACGGGTTAGGATTAGGGGACGGGTGAGGGTCAGGCTTTGGGGAAGGGTTAGGGTTAGGGTTCGGGCTAGGGTTAGGGTTAGGGGACGGGGACGGTTTAGGGTCCAGGTGAGGGTACGACAACGCTTTAGGGGGAGCGTACGTGTGAGGGCGCGGGTTAGTGTCAGCGTACGGGTTAGGATTAGGGGACGGGTGAGGGTCAGGCTTCGGGGAAGGGTTAGGGTTAGGGTTCGGGCTAGGGTTAGGGTTAGGAAACGGGGACGGTTTAGGGTCCAGGTGAGGGTACGACAACGTTGTAGGGGGAGCGTACGTGTGAGGGCATGGGTTAGTGTCAGCGTACGGGTTAGGATTAGGGGACGGGTGAGGGTCAGGCTTCGGGGAAGGGTTAGGGTTAGGGTTCGGGCTAGGGTTAGGGTTAGGGGACGGGGACGGTTTAGGGTCCAGGTGAGGGTACGACAACGCTCTAGGGGGAGCGTACGTGTGAGGGCACGGGTTAGTGTCAGCGTACGGGTTAGGATTAGGGGACGGGTGAGGGTCAGGCTTCGGGGAAGGGTTAGGGTTAAGGTTCGGGCTAGGGTTAGTGTTAGGGGACGGGGACGGTTTAGGGTCCAGGTGAGGGTACGACAACGCTCTAGGGGGAGCGTACGTGTGAGGGCGCGGGTTAGTGTCAGCGTACGGGTTAGGATTAGGGGAAGGGTGAGGGTCAGGCTTCGCGGAAGGGTTAGGGTTAGGGTTCGGGCTAAGGTTAGGGTTAGGGGACGGGGACGGTTTAGGGTCCAGGTGAGGGTACGACAACGCTTTAGGGGGAACGTACGTGTGAGGGCGCGGGTTAGTGTCAGCGTACGGGTTAGGATTAGGGGAAGGGTGAGTGTCAGGCTTCGGGGAAGGGTTAGGGTTAGGGTTCAGGCTAGGGTTAGGGTTAGGGGACGGGGACGGTTTAGGGTCCAGGTGAGGGTACGACAACGCTTTAGGGGGAGCGTACGTGTGAGGGCGCGGCTTAGTGTCAGCGTACGGGTTAGGATTAGGGGACGGGTGAGAGTCAGGCTTCGGGGAAGGGTTAGGGTTAGGGTTCGGGCTAGGGTTAGGGTTAGGGGACGGGGACGGTTTAGGGTCCAGGTGAGGGTACGACAACGCTTTAGGGGGAGCGTACGTGTGAGGGCGCGGGTTAGTGTCAGCGTACGGGTTAGGATTAGGGGACGGGTGAGGGTCAGGCTTCGGGGAAGGGTTAGGGTTAGGGTTCGGGCTAGGGTTAGGGTTAGGGGACGGGGACGGTTTAGGGTCCAGGTGAGGGTACGACAACGCTTTAGGGGGAGCGTACGTGTGAGGGCGCGGGTTAGTGTCAGCGTACGGGTTAGGATTAGGGGACGGGTGAGGGTCAGGCTTCGGGGAAGGGTTAGGGTTAGGGTTCGGGCTAGGGTTAGGGTTAGGGGACGGGGACGGTTTACGGTCCAGGTGAGGGTACGACAACGCTTTAGGGGGAGCGTACGTGTGAGGGCGCGGGTTAGTGTCAGCGTACGGGTTAGGATTAGGGGACGGGTGAGGGTCAGGCTTCGGGGAAGGGTTAGGGTTAGGGTTCGGGCTAGGGTTAGGGTTAGGGGACGGGGACGGTTTACGGTCCAGGTGAGGGTACGACAACGCTTTAGGGGGAGCGTACGTGTGAGGGCGCGGGTTAGTGTCAGCGTACGGGTTAGGATTAGGGGACGGGTGAGGGTCAGGCTTCGGGGAAGGGTTAGGGTTAGGGTTCGGTCTAGGGTTAGGGTTAGGGGACGGGGACGGTTTAGGGTCCAGGTGAGGGTACGACAACGCTTTAGGGGGAGCGTACGTGTGAGGGCGCGGGTTAGTGTCAGCGTACGGGTTAGGATTAGGGGACGGGTGAGGGTCAGGCTTCGGGGAAGTGTTAGGGTTAGGGTTCGGGCTAGGGTTAGGGTTAGGGGACGGGGACGGTTTAGGGTCCAGGTGAGGGTATGACAACGCTTTAGGGGGAGCGTACGTGAGAGGGCGCGGGTTAGTGTCAGCGTACGGGTTAGGATTAGGGGACGGGTGAGGGTCAGGCTTCGGGGAAGGGTTAGGGTTAGGGTTCGGGCTAGGGTTAGGGTTAGGGGACGGGGACGGTTTAGGGTCCAGGTGAGGGTACGACAACGCTCTAGGGGGAGCGTACGTGTGAGGGCGCGGGTTAGTGTCAGCGTACAGGTTAGGATTAGGGGACGGGTGAGGGTCAGGCTTCGGGGAAGGGTTAGGGTTAGGGTTCGGTCTAGGGTTAGGGTTAGGGGACGGGGAAGGTTTAGGGTCCAGGTGAGGGTACGGCAACGCTCTAGGGGGAGCGTACGTGTGAGGGCGCGGGTTAGTGTCAGCGTACGGGTTAGGATTAGGGGACAGGTGAGGGTCAGGCTTCGGGGAAGGGTTAGGGTTAGGGTTCGGGCTAGGGTTAGGGTTAGGGGACGGGGACGGTTTAGGGTCCAGGTGAGGGTACGACAACGCTTTAGGGGGAGCGTACGTGTGAGGGCGCGGGTTAGTGTAAGCGTACGGGTTAGGATTAGGGGACGGGTGAGGGTCAGGCTTCGGGGAAGTGTTAGGGTTAGGGTTCGGGCTAGGGTTAGGGTTAGGAGAAGGGGACGGTTTAGGGTCCAGGTGAGGGTACGACAACGCTTTAGGGGGAGCGTACGTGTGAGGTCGCGGGTTAGTGTCAGCGTACGGGTTAGGATTAGGGGACGGGTGAGGGTCAGGCTTCGGGGAAGGGTTAGGGTTAGGGTTCGGGCTAGGGTTAGGGTTAGGGGACGGGGACGGTTTAGGGTCCAGGTGAGGGTACGACAACGCTTTAGGGGGAGCGTACGTGTGAGGGCGCGGGTTAGTGTCAGCGTACGGGTTAGGATTAGGGGACGGGTGAGGGTCAGGCTTCGGGGAAGGGTTAGGGTTAGGGTTCGGTCTAGGGTTAGGGTTAGGGGACGGGGAAGGTTTAGGGTCCAGGTGAGGGTACGACAACGCTTTACGGGGAGCGTACGTGTGAGGGCGCGGGTTAGTGTCAGCGTACGGGTTAGGATTAGGGGACGGGTGAGGGTCAGGCTTCGGGGAAGGGTTAGGGTTAGGGTTCGGGCTAGGGTTAGGGTTAGGGGACGGGGACGGTTTAGGGTCCAGGTGAGGGTACGACAACGCTTTAGGGGGAGCGTACGTGTGAGGGCGCGGGTTAGTGTCAGCGTACGGGTTAGGATTAGGGGACGGGTGAGTGTCAGGCTTCGGGGAAGGGTTAGGGTTAGGGTTCGGGCTAGGGTTAGGGTTAGGGGACGGGGACGGTTTAGGGTCCAGGTGAGGGTACGACAACGCTTTAGGGGGAGCGTACGTGTGAGGGCGCGGGTTAATGTCAGCGTACGGGTTAGGATTAGGGGACGGGTGAGGGTCAGGCTTCGGGGAAGGGTTAGGGTTAGGGTTCGGGCTAGGGTTAGGGTTAGGGGACGGGGACGGTTTAGGGTCCAGGTGAGGGTACGACAACGCTTTAGGGGGAGCGTACGTGTGAGGGCGCGGGTTAGTGTCAGCGTACGGGTTAGGATTAGGGGACGGGTGAGGGTCAGGCTTCGGGGAAGGGTTAGGGTTAGGGTTCGGGCTAGGGTTAGGGTTAGGGGACGGGGACGGTTTAGGGTCCAGGTGAGGGTACGACAACGCTTTAGGGGGAGCGTACGTGTGAGGGCGCGGGTTAGTGTCAGCGTACGGGTTAGGATTAGGGGACGGGTGAGGGTCAGGCTTCGGGGAAGGGTTAGGGTTAGGATACGGGCTAGGGTTAGGTTTAGGGGACGGTGACGGTTTAGGGTCCAGGTGAGGGTACGACAACGCTTTAGGGGGAGCGTATGTGTGAGGGCGCGGGTTAGTGTCAGCGTACGGGTTAGGATTAGGGGACGGGTGAGGGTCAGGCTTCGGGGAAGGGTTAGGGTTAGGGTTCGGGCTAGGGTTAGGGTTAGGAAACGGGGACGGTTTAGGGTCCAGGTGAGGGTACGACAACGTTGTAGGGGGAGCGTACGTGTGAGGGCGCGGGTTAGTGTCAGCGTACGGGTTAGGATTAGGGGACGGGTGAGGGTCAGGCTTCGGGGAAGGGTTAGGGTTAGGGTTCGGGCTAGGGTTAGGGTTAGGGGACGGGGACGGTTTAGGGTCCAGGTGAGGGTACGACAACGCTTTAGGGGGAGCGTACGTGTGAGGGCGCGGGTTAGTGTCAGCGTACGGGTTAGGATTAGGGGACGGGTGAGGGTCAGGCTTTGGGGAAGGGTTAGGGTTAGGGTTCGGGCTAGGGTTAGGGTTAGGGGACGGGGACGGTTTAGGGTCCAGGTGAGGGTACGACAACGCTTTAGGGGGAGCGTACGTGTGAGGGCGCGGGTTAGTGTCAGCGTACGGGTTAGGATTAGGGGACGGGTGAGGGTCAGGCTTCGGGGAAGGGTTAGGGTTAGGGTTCGGGCTAGGGTTAGGGTTAGGGGACGGGGACGGTTTAGGGTCCAGGTGAGGGTACGACAACGCTTTAGGGGGAGCGTACGTGTGAGGGCGCGGGTTAGTGTCAGCGTACGGGTTAGGATTAGGGGACGGGTGAGGGTCAGGCTTCGGGGAAGGGTTAGGGTTAGGGTTCGGGCTAGGGTTAGGGTTAGGAAACGGGGACGGTTTAGGGTCCAGGTGAGGGTACGACAATGTTGTAGGGGGAGCGTACGTGTGAGGGCATGGGTTAGTGTCAGCGTACGGGTTAGGATTAGGGGACGGGTGAGGGTCAGGCTTCGGGGAAGGGTTAGGGTTAGGGTTCGGGCTAGGGTTAGGGTTAGGGTACGGGGACGGTTTAGGGTCCAGGTGAGGGTACGACAACGCTCTAGGGGGAGCGTACGTGTGAGGGCACGGGTTAGTGTCAGCGTACGGGTTAGGATTAGGGGACGGGTGAGGGTCAGGCTTCGGGGAAGGGTTAGGGTTAAGGTTCGGGCTAGGGTTAGTGTTAGGGGACGGGGATGGTTTAGGGTCCAGGTGAGGGTACGACAACGCTCTAGGGGGAGCGTACGTGTGAGGGCGCGGGTTAGTGTCAGCGTACGGGTTAGGATTAGGGGAAGGGTGAGGGTCAGGCTTCGCGGAAGGGTTAGGGTTAGGGTTCGGGCTAAGGTTAGGGTTAGGGGACGGGGACGGTTTAGGGTCCAGGTGAGGGTACGACAACGCTTTAGGGGGAGCGTACGTGTGAGGGCGTGGGTTAGTGTCAGCGTACGGGTTAGGATTAGGGGAAGGGTGAGTGTCAGGCTTCGGGGAAGGGTTAGGGTTAGGGTTCAGGCTAGGGTTAGGGTTAGGGGACGGGGACGGTTTAGGGTCCAGGTGAGGGTACGACAACGCTTTAGGGGGAGCGTACGTGTGAGGGCGCGGCTTAGTGTCAGCGTACGGGTTAGGATTAGGGGACGGGTGAGAGTCAGGCTTCGGGGAAGGGTTAGGGTTAGGCTTCGGGCTAGGGTTAGGGTTAGGGGACGGGGACGGTTTAGGGTCCAGGTGAGGGTACGACAACGCTTTAGGGGGAGCGTACGTGTGAGGGCGCGGGTTAGTGTCAGCGTACGGGTTAGGATTAGGGGACGGGTGAGGGTCAGGCTTCGGGGAAGGGTTAGGGTTAGGGTTCGGGCTAGGGTTAGGGTTAGGGGACGGGGACGGTTTACGGTCCAGGTGAGGGTACGACAACGCTTTAGGGGGAGCGTACGTGTGAGGGCGCGGGTTAGTGTCAGCGTACGGGTTAGGATTAGGGGAAGGGTGAGTGTCAGGCTTCGGGGAAGGTTTAGGGTTAGGGTTCAGGCTAGGGTTAGGGTTAGGGGACGGGGACGGTTTAGGGTCCAGGTGAGGGTACGACAACGCTTTAGGGGGAGCGTACGTGTGAGGGCGCGGCTTAGTGTCAGCGTACGGGTTAGGATTAGGGGACGGGTGAGAGTCAGGCTTCGGGGAAGGGTTAGGGTTAGGGTTCGGGCTAGGGTTAGGGTTAGGGGACGGGGACGGTTTAGGGTCCAGGTGAGGGTACGACAACGCTTTAGGGGGAGCGTACGTGTGAGGGCGCGGGTTAGTGTCAGCGTACGGGTTAGGATTAGGGGACGGGTGAGGGTCAGGCTTCGGGGAAGGGTTAGGGTTAGGGTTCGGGCTAGGGTTAGGGTTAGGGGACGGGGACGGTTTACGGTCCAGGTGAGGGTACGACAACGCTTTAGGGGGAGCGTACGTGTGAGGGCGCGGGTTAGTGTCAGCGTACGGGTTAGGATTAGGGGACGGGTGAGGGACAGGCTTCGGGGAAGTGTTAGGGTTAGGGATCGGGCTAGGGTTAGGGTTAGGAGAAGGGGACGGTTTAGGGTCCAGGTGAGGGTACGACAACGCTTTAGGGGGAGCGTACGTGTGAGGTCGCGGGTTAGTGTCAGCGTACGGGTTAGGATTAGGGGACGGGTGAGGGTCAGGCTTCGGGGAAGGGTTAGGGTTAGGGTTCGGGCTAGGGTTAGGGTTAGGGGACGGGGACGGTTTAGGGTCCAGGTGAGGGTACGACAACGCTTTAGGGGGAGCGTACGTGTGAGGGCGCGGGTTAGTGTCAGCGTACGGGTTAGGATTAGGGGACGGGTGAGGGTCAGGCTTCGGGGAAGGGTTAGGGTTAGGGTTCGGTCTAGGGTTAGGGTTAGGGGACGGGGAAGGTTTAGGGTCCAGGTGAGGGTACGACAACGCTTTACGGGGAGCGTACGTGTGAGGGCGCGGGTTAGTGTCAGCGTACGGGTTAGGATTAGGGGACGGGTGAGGGTCAGGCTTCGGGGAAGGGTTAGGGTTAGGGTTCGGGCTAGGGTTAGGGTTAGGGGACGGGGACGGTTTAGGGTCCAGGTGAGGGTACGACAACGCTTTAGGGGGAGCGTACGTGTGAGGGCGCGGGTTAGTGTCAGCGTACGGGTTAGGATTAGGGGACGGGTGAGTGTCAGGCTTTGGGGAAGGGTTAGGGTTAGGGTTCGGGCTAGGGTTAGGGTTAGGGGACGGGGACGGTTTAGGGTCCAGGTGAGGGTACGACAACGCTTTAGGGGGAGCGTACGTGTGAGGGCGCGGGTTAGTGTCAGCGTACGGGTTAGGATTAGGGGACGGGTGAGGGTCAGGCTTCGGGGAAGGGTTAGGGTTAGGGTTCGGGCTAGGGTTAGGGTTAGGGGACGGGGACGGTTTAGGGTCCAGGTGAGGGTACGACAACGCTTTAGGGGGAGCGTACGTGTGAGGGCGCGGGTTAGTGTCAGCGTACGGGTTAGGATTAGGGGACGGGTGAGGGTCAGGCTTCGGGGAAGGGTTAGGGTTAGGGTTCGGGCTAGGGTTAGGGTTAGGAAACGGGGACGGTTTAGGGTCCAGGTGAGGGTACGACAATGTTGTAGGGGGAGCGTACGTGTGAGGGCATGGGTTAGTGTCAGCGTACGGGTTAGGATTAGGGGACGGGTGAGGGTCAGGCTTCGGGGAAGGGTTAGGGTTAGGGTTCGGGCTAGGGTTAGGGTTAGGGTACGGGGACGGTTTAGGGTCCAGGTGAGGGTACGACAACGCTCTAGGGGGAGCGTACGTGTGAGGGCACGGGTTAGTGTCAGCGTACGGGTTAGGATTAGGGGACGGGTGAGGGTCAGGCTTCGGGGAAGGGTTAGGGTTAAGGTTCGGGCTAGGGTTAGTGTTAGGGGACGGGGATGGTTTAGGGTCCAGGTGAGGGTACGACAACGCTCTAGGGGGAGCGTACGTGTGAGGGCGCGGGTTAGTGTCAGCGTACGGGTTAGGATTAGGGGAAGGGTGAGGGTCAGGCTTCGCGGAAGGGTTAGGGTTAGGGTTCGGGCTAAGGTTAGGGTTAGGGGACGGGGACGGTTTAGGGTCCAGGTGAGGGTACGACAACGCTTTAGGGGGAGCGTACGTGTGAGGGCGTGGGTTAGTGTCAGCGTACGGGTTAGGATTAGGGGAAGGGTGAGTGTCAGGCTTCGGGGAAGGGTTAGGGTTAGGGTTCAGGCTAGGGTTAGGGTTAGGGGACGGGGACGGTTTAGGGTCCAGGTGAGGGTACGACAACGCTTTAGGGGGAGCGTACGTGTGAGGGCGCGGCTTAGTGTCAGCGTACGGGTTAGGATTAGGGGACGGGTGAGAGTCAGGCTTCGGGGAAGGGTTAGGGTTAGGCTTCGGGCTAGGGTTAGGGTTAGGGGACGGGGACGGTTTAGGGTCCAGGTGAGGGTACGACAACGCTTTAGGGGGAGCGTACGTGTGAGGGCGCGGGTTAGTGTCAGCGTACGGGTTAGGATTAGGGGACGGGTGAGGGTCAGGCTTCGGGGAAGGGTTAGGGTTAGGGTTCGGGCTAGGGTTAGGGTTAGGGGACGGGGACGGTTTACGGTCCAGGTGAGGGTACGACAACGCTTTAGGGGGAGCGTACGTGTGAGGGCGCGGGTTAGTGTCAGCGTACGGGTTAGGATTAGGGGAAGGGTGAGTGTCAGGCTTCGGGGAAGGGTTAGGGTTAGGGTTCGGGCTAGGGTTAGGGTTAGGGGACGGGGACGGTTTAGGGTCCAGGTGAGGGTACGACAACGCTTTAGGGGGAGCGTACGTGTGAGGGCGCGGCTTAGTGTCAGCGTACGGGTTAGGATTAGGGGACGGGTGAGAGTCAGGCTTCGGGGAAGGGTTAGGGTTAGGGTTCGGGCTAGGGTTAGGGTTAGGGGACGGGGACGGTTTAGGGTCCAGGTGAGGGTACGACAACGCTTTAGGGGGAGCGTACGTGTGAGGGCGCGGGTTAGTGTCAGCGTACGGGTTAGGATTAGGGGACGGGTGAGGGTCAGGCTTCGGGGAAGGGTTAGGGTTAGGGTTCGGGCTAGGGTTAGGGTTAGGGGACGGGGACGGTTTACGGTCCAGGTGAGGGTACGACAACGCTTTAGGGGGAGCGTACGTGTGAGGGCGCGGGTTAGTGTCAGCGTACGGGTTAGGATTAGGGGACGGGTGAGGGACAGGCTTCGGGGAAGTGTTAGGGTTAGGGATCGGGCTAGGGTTAGGGTTAGGAGAAGGGGACGGTTTAGGGTCCAGGTGAGGGTACGACAACGCTTTAGGGGGAGCGTACGTGTGAGGTCGCGGGTTAGTGTCAGCGTACGGGTTAGGATTAGGGGACGGGTGAGGGTCAGGCTTCGGGGAAGGGTTAGGGTTAGGGTTCGGGCTAGGGTTAGGGTTAGGGGACGGGGACGGTTTAGGGTCCAGGTGAGGGTACGACAACGCTTTAGGGGGAGCGTACGTGTGAGGGCGCGGGTTAGTGTCAGCGTACGGGTTAGGATTAGGGGACGGGTGAGGGTCAGGCTTCGGGGAAGGGTTAGGGTTAGGGTTCGGTCTAGGGTTAGGGTTAGGGGACGGGGAAGGTTTAGGGTCCAGGTGAGGGTACGACAACGCTTTACGGGGAGCGTACGTGTGAGGGCGCGGGTTAGTGTCAGCGTACGGGTTAGGATTAGGGGACGGGTGAGGGTCAGGCTTCGGGGAAGGGTTAGGGTTAGGGTTCGGGCTAGGGTTAGGGTTAGGGGACGGGGACGGTTTAGGGTCCAGGTGAGGGTACGACAACGCTTTAGGGGGAGCGTACGTGTGAGGGCGCGGGTTAGTGTCAGCGTACGGGTTAGGATTAGGGGACGGGTGAGTGTCAGGCTTCGGGGAAGGGTTAGGGTTAGGGTTCGGGCTAGGGTTAGGGTTAGGGGACGGGGACGGTTTAGGGTCCAGGTGAGGGTACGACAACGCTTTAGGGGGAGCGTACGTGTGAGGGCGCGGGTTAATGTCAGCGTACGGGTTAGGATTAGGGGACGGGTGAGGGTCAGGCTTCGGGGAAGGGTTAGGGTTAGGGTTCGGGCTAGGGTTAGGGTTAGGGGACGGGGACGGTTTAGGGTCCAGGTGAGGGTACGACAACGCTTTAGGGGGAGCGTACGTGTGAGGGCGCGGGTTAGTGTCAGCGTACGGGTTAGGATTAGGGGACGGGTGAGGGTCAGGCTTCGGGGAAGGGTTAGGGTTAGGGTTCGGGCTAGGGTTAGGGTTAGGGGACGGGGACGGTTTAGGGTCCAGGTGAGGGTACGACAACGCTTTAGGGGGAGCGTACGTGTGAGGGCGCGGGTTAGTGTCAGCGTACGGGTTAGGATTAGGGGACGGGTGAGGGTCAGGCTTCGGGGAAGGGTTAGGGTTAGGGTACGGGCTAGGGTTAGGTTTAGGGGACGGGGACGGTTTAGGGTCCAGGTGAGGGTACGACAACGCTTTAGGGGGAGCGTATGTGTGAGGGCGCGGGTTAGTGTCAGCGTACGGGTTAGGATTAGGGGACGGGTGAGGGTCAGGCTTCGGGGAAGGGTTAGGGTTAGGGTTCGGGCTAGGGTTAGGGTTAGGAAACGGGGACGGTTTAGGGTCCAGGTGAGGGTACGACAACGTTGTAGGGGGAGCGTACGTGTGAGGGCGCGGGTTAGTGTCAGCGTACGGGTTAGGATTAGGGGACGGGTGAGGGTCAGGCTTCGGGGAAGGGTTAGGGTTAGGGTTCGGGCTAGGGTTAGGGTTAGGGGACGGGGACGGTTTAGGGTCCAGGTGAGGGTACGACAACGCTTTAGGGGGAGCGTACGTGTGAGGGCGCGGGTTAGTGTCAGCGTACGGGTTAGGATTAGGGGACGGGTGAGGGTCAGGCTTCGGGGAAGGGTTAGGGTTAAGGTTCGGGCTAGGGTTAGGGTTAGGGGACGGGGACGGTTTAGGGTCCAGGTGAGGGTACGACAACGCTCTAGGGGGAGCGTACGTGTGAGGGCGCGGGTTAGTGTCAGCGTACGGGTTAGGATTAGGGGACGGGTGAGGGTCAGGCTTCGGGGAAGGGTTAGGGTTAGGGTTCGGGCTAGGGTTAGGGTTAGGGGACGGGGACGGTTTAGGGTCCAGGTGAGGGTACGACAACGCTTTAGGGGGAGCGTACGTGTGAGGGCGCGGGTTAATGTCAGCGTACGGGTTAGGATTAGGGGACGGGTGAGGGTCAGGCTTCGGGGAAGGGTTAGGGTTAGGGTTCGGGCTAGGGTTAGGGTTAGGGGACGGGGACGGTTTAGGGTCCAGGTGAGGGTACGACAACGCTTTAGGGGGAGCGTACGTGTGAGGGCGCGGGTTAGTGTCAGCGTACGGGTTAGGATTAGGGGACGGGTGAGGGTCAGGCTTCGGGGAAGGGTTAGGGTTAGGGTTCGGGCTAGGGTTAGGGTTAGGGGACGGGGACGGTTTAGGGTCCAGGTGAGGGTACGACAACGCTTTAGGGGGAGCGTACGTGTGAGGGCGCGGGTTAGTGTCAGCGTACGGGTTAGGATTAGGGGACGGGTGAGGGTCAGGCTTCGGGGAAGGGTTAGGGTTAGGGTACGGGCTAGGGTTAGGTTTAGGGGACGGGGACGGTTTAGGGTCCAGGTGAGGGTACGACAACGCTTTAGGGGGAGCGTATGTGTGAGGGCGCGGGTTAGTGTCAGCGTACGGGTTAGGATTAGGGGACGGGTGAGGGTCAGGCTTCGGGGAAGGGTTAGGGTTAGGGTTCGGGCTAGGGTTAGGGTTAGGAAACGGGGACGGTTTAGGGTCCAGGTGAGGGTACGACAACGTTGTAGGGGGAGCGTACGTGTGAGGGCGCGGGTTAGTGTCAGCGTACGGGTTAGGATTAGGGGACGGGTGAGGGTCAGGCTTCGGGGAAGGGTTAGGGTTAGGGTTCGGGCTAGGGTTAGGGTTAGGGGACGGGGACGGTTTAGGGTCCAGGTGAGGGTACGACAACGCTTTAGGGGGAGCGTACGTGTGAGGGCGCGGGTTAGTGTCAGCGTACGGGTTAGGATTAGGGGACGGGTGAGGGTCAGGCTTCGGGGAAGGGTTAGGGTTAAGGTTCGGGCTAGGGTTAGGGTTAGGGGACGGGGACGGTTTAGGGTCCAGGTGAGGGTACGACAACGCTCTAGGGGGAGCGTACGTGTGAGGGCGCGGGTTAGTGTCAGCGTACGGGTTAGGATTAGGGGACGGGTGAGGGTCAGGCTTCGGGGAAGGGTTAGGGTTAGGGTTCGGGCTAGGGTTAGGGTTAGGGGACGGGGACGGTTTAGGGTCCAGGTGAGGGTACGACAACGCTTTAGGGGGAGCGTACGTGTGAGGGCGCGGGTTAGTGTCAGCGTACGGGTTAGGATTAGGGGACGGGTGAGTGTCAGGCTTCGGGGAAGGGTTAGGGTTAGGGTTCGGGCTAGGGTTAGGGTTAGGGGACGGGGACGGTTTAGGGTCCAGGTGAGGGTACGACAACGCTTTAGGGGGAGCGTACGTGTGAGGGCGCGGGTTAATGTCAGCGTACGGGTTAGGATTAGGGGACGGGTGAGGGTCAGGCTTCGGGGAAGGGTTAGGGTTAGGGTTCGGGCTAGGGTTAGGGTTAGGGGACGGGGACGGTTTAGGGTCCAGGTGAGGGTACGACAACGCTTTAGGGGGAGCGTACGTGTGAGGGCGCGGGTTAGTGTCAGCGTACGGGTTAGGATTAGGGGACGGGTGAGGGTCAGGCTTCGGGGAAGGGTTAGGGTTAGGGTTCGGGCTAGGGTTAGGGTTAGGGGACGGGGACGGTTTAGGGTCCAGGTGAGGGTACGACAACGCTTTAGGGGGAGCGTACGTGTGAGGGCGCGGGTTAGTGTCAGCGTACGGGTTAGGATTAGGGGACGGGTGAGGGTCAGGCTTCGGGGAAGGGTTAGGGTTAGGGTACGGGCTAGGGTTAGGTTTAGGGGACGGGGACGGTTTAGGGTCCAGGTGAGGGTACGACAACGCTTTAGGGGGAGCGTATGTGTGAGGGCGCGGGTTAGTGTCAGCGTACGGGTTAGGATTAGGGGACGGGTGAGGGTCAGGCTTCGGGGAAGGGTTAGGGTTAGGGTTCGGGCTAGGGTTAGGGTTAGGAAACGGGGACGGTTTAGGGTCCAGGTGAGGGTACGACAACGTTGTAGGGGGAGCGTACGTGTGAGGGCGCGGGTTAGTGTCAGCGTACGGGTTAGGATTAGGGGACGGGTGAGGGTCAGGCTTCGGGGAAGGGTTAGGGTTAGGGTTCGGGCTAGGGTTAGGGTTAGGGGACGGGGACGGTTTAGGGTCCAGGTGAGGGTACGACAACGCTTTAGGGGGAGCGTACGTGTGAGGGCGCGGGTTAGTGTCAGCGTACGGGTTAGGATTAGGGGACGGGTGAGGGTCAGGCTTCGGGGAAGGGTTAGGGTTAAGGTTCGGGCTAGGGTTAGGGTTAGGGGACGGGGACGGTTTAGGGTCCAGGTGAGGGTACGACAACGCTCTAGGGGGAGCGTACGTGTGAGGGCGCGGGTTAGTGTCAGCGTACGGGTTAGGATTAGGGGACGGGTGAGGGTCAGGCTTCGGGGAAGGGTTAGGGTTAGGGTTCGGGCTAGGGTTAGGGTTAGGGGACGGGGACGGTTTAGGGTCCAGGTGAGGGTACGACAACGCTTTAGGGGGAGCGTACGTGTGAGGGCGCGGGTTAGTGTCAGCGTACGGGTTAGGATTAGGGGACGGGTGAGGGTCAGGCTTCGGGGAAGGGTTAGGGTTAGGGTTCGGGCTAGGGTTAGGGTTAGGGGACGGGGACGGTTTAGGGTCCAGGTGAGGGTACGACAACGCTTTAGGGGGAGCGTACGTGTGAGGGCGCGGGTTAGTGTCAGCGTACGGGTTAGGATTAGGGGACGGGTGAGGGTCAGGCTTCGGGGAAGGGTTAGGGTTAGGGTTCGGGCTAGGGTTAGGGTTAGGGGACGGGGACGGTTTAGGGTCCAGGTGAGGGTACGACAACGCTTTAGGGGGAGCGTACGTGTGAGGGCGCGGGTTAGTGTCAGCGTACGGGTTAGGATTAGGGGACGGGTGAGGGTCAGGCTTCGGGGAAGGGTTAGGGTTAGGGTTCGGGCTAGGGTTAGGGTTAGGAAACGGGGACGGTTTAGGGTCCAGGTGAGGGTACGACAACGTTGTAGGGGGAGCGTACGTGTGAGGGCATGGGTTAGTGTCAGCGTACGGGTTAGGATTAGGGGACGGGTGAGGGTCAGGCTTCGGGGAAGGGTTAGGGTTAGGGTTCGGGCTAGGGTTAGGGTTAGGGGACGGGGACGGTTTAGGGTCCAGGTGAGGGTACGACAACGCTCTAGGGCTAGCGTACGTGTGAGGGCACGGGTTAGTGTCAGCGTACGGGTTAGGATTAGGGGACGGGTGAGGGTCAGGCTTCGGGGAAGGGTTAGGGTTAAGGTTCGGGCTAGGGTTAGTGTTAGGGGACGGGGACGGTTTAGGGTCCAGGTGAGGGTACGACAACGCTCTAGGGGGAGCGTACGTGTGAGGGCGCGGGTTAGTGTCAGCGTACGGGTTAGGATTAGGGGAAGGGTGAGGGTCAGGCTTCGTGGAAGGGTTAGGGTTAGGGTTCGGGCTAAGGTTAGGGTTAGGGGACGGGGACGGTTTAGGGTCCAGGTGAGGGTACGACAACGCTTTAGGGGGAACGTACGTGTGAGGGCGCGGGTTAGTGTCAGCGTACGGGTTAGGATTAGGGGAAGGGTGAGTGTCAGGCTTCGGGGAAGGGTTAGGGTTAGGGTTCAGGCTAGGGTTAGGGTTAGGGGACGGGGACGGTTTAGGGTCCAGGTGAGGGTACGACAACGCTTTAGGGGGAGCGTACGTGTGAGGGCGCGGCTTAGTGTCAGCGTACGGGTTAGGATTAGGGGACGGGTGAGAGTCAGGATTCGGGGAAGGGTTAGGGTTAGGGTTCGGGCTAGGGTTAGGGTTAGGGGACGGGGACGGTTTAGGGTCCAGGTGAGGGTACGACAACGCTTTAGGGGGAGCGTACGTGTGAGGGCGCGGGTTAGTGTCAGCGTACGGGTTAGGATTAGGGGACGGGTGAGGGTCAGGCTTCGGGGAAGGGTTAGGGTTAGGGTTCGGGCTAGGGTTAGGGTTAGGGGACGGGGACGGTTTAGGGTCCAGGTGAGGGTACGACAACGCTTTAGGGGGAGCGTACGTGTGAGGGCGCGGGTTAGTGTCAGCGTACGGGTTAGGATTAGGGGACGGGTGAGGGTCAGGCTTCGGGGAAGGGTTAGGGTTAGGGTTCGGGCTAGGGTTAGGGTTAGGGGACGGGGACGGTTTACGGTCCAGGTGAGGGTACGACAACGCTTTAGGGGGAGCGTACGTGTGAGGGCGCGGGTTAGTGTCAGCGTACGGGTTAGGATTAGGGGACGGGTGAGGGTCAGGCTTCGGGGAAGGGTTAGGGTTAGGGTTCGGGCTAGGGTTAGGGTTAGGGGACGGGGACGGTTTACGGTCCAGGTGAGGGTACGACAACGCTTTAGGGGGAGCGTACGTGTGAGGGCGCGGGTTAGTGTCAGCGTACGGGTTAGGATTAGGGGACGGGTGAGGGTCAGGCTTCGGGGAAGGGTTAGGGTTAGGGTTCGGGCTATGGTTAGGGTTAGGGGACGGGGACGGTTTAGGGTCCAGGTGAGGGTACGACAACGCTTTAGGGGGAGCGTACGTGTGAGGGCGTGGGTTAGTGTCAGCGTACGGGTTAGGATTAGGGGACGGGTGAGGGTCAGGCTTCGGGAAAGGGTTAGGGTTAGGGTTCGGGCTAGGGTTAGGGTTAGGGGACGGGGACGGTTTAGGGTCCAGGTGAGGGTACGACAACGCTTTAGGGGGAGCATACGTGTGAGGGCGTGGGTTAGTGTCAGCGTACGGGTTAGGATTAGGGGACGGGTGAGGGTCAGGCTTCGGGGAAGGGTTAGGGTTAGGGTTCGGGCTAGGGTTAGGGTTAGGGGACGGGGACGGTTTAGGGTCCAGGTGAGGGTACGACAACGCTTTAGGGGGAGCGTACGTGTGAGGGCGCGGGTTAGTGTCAGCGTACGGGTTAAGATTAGGGGACGGGTGAGGGTCAGGCTTCGGGGAAGGGTTAGGGTTAGGGTTCGGGCTAGGGTTAGGGTTAGGGGACGGGGACGATTTAGGGTCCAGGTGAGGGTTCGACAACGCTTTAGGGGGAGCGTACGTGTGAGGGCGCGGGTTAGTGTCAGCGTACGGGTTAGGATTAGGGGACGGGTGAGGGTCAGGCTTCGGGGAAGTGTTAGGGTTAGGGTTCGGGCTAGGGTTAGGGTTAGGGGACGGGGACGGTTTAGGGTCCAGGTGAGGGTACGACAACGCTTTAGGGGGAGCGTACGTGTGAGGGCGCGGGTTAGTGTCAGCGTACGGGTTAGGATTAGGGGACGGGTGAGGGTCAGGCTTCGGGGAAGGGTTAGGGTTAGGGTTCGGGCTAGGGTTAGGGTTAGGGGACGGGGACGGTTTAGGGTCCAAGTGAGGGTACGACAACGCTTTAGGGGGAGCGTACGTGTGAGGGCGCGGGTTAGTGTCAGCGTACGGGTTAGGATTAGGGGACGGGTGAGGGTCAGGCTTCGGGGAAGGGTTAGGGTTAGGGTTCGGGCTAGGGTTAGGGTTAGGAAACGGGGACGGTTTAGGGTCCAGGTGAGGGTACGACAACGTTGTAGGGGGAGCGTACGTGTGAGGGCGCGGGTTAGTGTCAGCGTACGGGTTAGGATTAGGGGACGGGTGAGGGTCAGGCTTCGGGGAAGGGTTAGGGTTAGGGTTCGGGCTAGGGTTAGGGTTAGGGGACGGGGACGGTTTAGGGTCCAGGTGAGGGTACGACAACGCTTTAGGGGGAGCGTACGTGTGAGGGCGCGGGTTAGTGTCAGCGTACGGGTTAGGATTAGGGGACGGGTGAGGGTCAGGCTTCGGGGAAGGGTTAGGGTTAAGGTTCGGGCTAGGGTTAGGGTTAGGGGACGGGGACGGTTTAGGGTCCAGGTGAGGGTACGACAACGCTCTAGGGGGAGCGTACGTGTGAGGGCGCGGGTTAGTGTCAGCGTACGGGTTAGGATTAGGGGACGGGTGAGGGTCAGGCTTCGGGGAAGGGTTAGGGTTAGGGTTCGGGCTAGGGTTAGGGTTAGGGGACGGGGACGGTTTAGGGTCCAGGTGAGGGTACGACAACGCTTTAGGGGGAGCGTACGTGTGAGGGCGCGGGTTAGTGTCAGCGTACGGGTTAGGATTAGGGGACGGGTGAGTGTCAGGCTTCGGGGAAGGGTTAGGGTTAGGGTTCGGGCTAGGGTTAGGGTTAGGGGACGGGGACGGTTTAGGGTCCAGGTGAGGGTACGACAACGCTTTAGGGGGAGCGTACGTGTGAGGGCGCGGGTTAATGTCAGCGTACGGGTTAGGATTAGGGGACGGGTGAGGGTCAGGCTTCGGGGAAGGGTTAGGGTTAGGGTTCGGGCTAGGGTTAGGGTTAGGGGACGGGGACGGTTTAGGGTCCAGGTGAGGGTACGACAACGCTTTAGGGGGAGCGTACGTGTGAGGGCGCGGGTTAGTGTCAGCGTACGGGTTAGGATTAGGGGACGGGTGAGGGTCAGGCTTCGGGGAAGGGTTAGGGTTAGGGTTCGGGCTAGGGTTAGGGTTAGGGGACGGGGACGGTTTAGGGTCCAGGTGAGGGTACGACAACGCTTTAGGGGGAGCGTACGTGTGAGGGCGCGGGTTAGTGTCAGCGTACGGGTTAGGATTAGGGGACGGGTGAGGGTCAGGCTTCGGGGAAGGGTTAGGGTTAGGGTACGGGCTAGGGTTAGGTTTAGGGGACGGGGACGGTTTAGGGTCCAGGTGAGGGTACGACAACGCTTTAGGGGGAGCGTATGTGTGAGGGCGCGGGTTAGTGTCAGCGTACGGGTTAGGATTAGGGGACGGGTGAGGGTCAGGCTTCGGGGAAGGGTTAGGGTTAGGGTTCGGGCTAGGGTTAGGGTTAGGAAACGGGGACGGTTTAGGGTCCAGGTGAGGGTACGACAACGTTGTAGGGGGAGCGTACGTGTGAGGGCGCGGGTTAGTGTCAGCGTACGGGTTAGGATTAGGGGACGGGTGAGGGTCAGGCTTCGGGGAAGGGTTAGGGTTAGGGTTCGGGCTAGGGTTAGGGTTAGGGGACGGGGACGGTTTAGGGTCCAGGTGAGGGTACGACAACGCTTTAGGGGGAGCGTACGTGTGAGGGCGCGGGTTAGTGTCAGCGTACGGGTTAGGATTAGGGGACGGGTGAGGGTCAGGCTTCGGGGAAGGGTTAGGGTTAAGGTTCGGGCTAGGGTTAGGGTTAGGGGACGGGGACGGTTTAGGGTCCAGGTGAGGGTACGACAACGCTCTAGGGGGAGCGTACGTGTGAGGGCGCGGGTTAGTGTCAGCGTACGGGTTAGGATTAGGGGACGGGTGAGGGTCAGGCTTCGGGGAAGGGTTAGGGTTAGGGTTCGGGCTAGGGTTAGGGTTAGGGGACGGGGACGGTTTAGGGTCCAGGTGAGGGTACGACAACGCTTTAGGGGGAGCGTACGTGTGAGGGCGCGGGTTAGTGTCAGCGTACGGGTTAGGATTAGGGGACGGGTGAGGGTCAGGCTTCGGGGAAGGGTTAGGGTTAGGGTTCGGGCTAGGGTTAGGGTTAGGGGACGGGGACGGTTTAGGGTCCAGGTGAGGGTACGACAACGCTTTAGGGGGAGCGTACGTGTGAGGGCGCGGGTTAGTGTCAGCGTACGGGTTAGGATTAGGGGACGGGTGAGGGTCAGGCTTCGGGGAAGGGTTAGGGTTAGGGTTCGGGCTAGGGTTAGGGTTAGGGGACGGGGACGGTTTAGGGTCCAGGTGAGGGTACGACAACGCTTTAGGGGGAGCGTACGTGTGAGGGCGCGGGTTAGTGTCAGCGTACGGGTTAGGATTAGGGGACGGGTGAGGGTCAGGCTTCGGGGAAGGGTTAGGGTTAGGGTTCGGGCTAGGGTTAGGGTTAGGAAACGGGGACGGTTTAGGGTCCAGGTGAGGGTACGACAACGTTGTAGGGGGAGCGTACGTGTGAGGGCATGGGTTAGTGTCAGCGTACGGGTTAGGATTAGGGGACGGGTGAGGGTCAGGCTTCGGGGAAGGGTTAGGGTTAGGGTTCGGGCTAGGGTTAGGGTTAGGGGACGGGGACGGTTTAGGGTCCAGGTGAGGGTACGACAACGCTCTAGGGCTAGCGTACGTGTGAGGGCACGGGTTAGTGTCAGCGTACGGGTTAGGATTAGGGGACGGGTGAGGGTCAGGCTTCGGGGAAGGGTTAGGGTTAAGGTTCGGGCTAGGGTTAGTGTTAGGGGACGGGGACGGTTTAGGGTCCAGGTGAGGGTACGACAACGCTCTAGGGGGAGCGTACGTGTGAGGGCGCGGGTTAGTGTCAGCGTACGGGTTAGGATTAGGGGAAGGGTGAGGGTCAGGCTTCGTGGAAGGGTTAGGGTTAGGGTTCGGGCTAAGGTTAGGGTTAGGGGACGGGGACGGTTTAGGGTCCAGGTGAGGGTACGACAACGCTTTAGGGGGAACGTACGTGTGAGGGCGCGGGTTAGTGTCAGCGTACGGGTTAGGATTAGGGGAAGGGTGAGTGTCAGGCTTCGGGGAAGGGTTAGGGTTAGGGTTCAGGCTAGGGTTAGGGTTAGGGGACGGGGACGGTTTAGGGTCCAGGTGAGGGTACGACAACGCTTTAGGGGGAGCGTACGTGTGAGGGCGCGGCTTAGTGTCAGCGTACGGGTTAGGATTAGGGGACGGGTGAGAGTCAGGATTCGGGGAAGGGTTAGGGTTAGGGTTCGGGCTAGGGTTAGGGTTAGGGGACGGGGACGGTTTAGGGTCCAGGTGAGGGTACGACAACGCTTTAGGGGGAGCGTACGTGTGAGGGCGCGGGTTAGTGTCAGCGTACGGGTTAGGATTAGGGGACGGGTGAGGGTCAGGCTTCGGGGAAGGGTTAGGGTTAGGGTTCGGGCTAGGGTTAGGGTTAGGGGACGGGGACGGTTTAGGGTCCAGGTGAGGGTACGACAACGCTTTAGGGGGAGCGTACGTGTGAGGGCGCGGGTTAGTGTCAGCGTACGGGTTAGGATTAGGGGACGGGTGAGGGTCAGGCTTCGGGGAAGGGTTAGGGTTAGGGTTCGGGCTAGGGTTAGGGTTAGGGGACGGGGACGGTTTACGGTCCAGGTGAGGGTACGACAACGCTTTAGGGGGAGCGTACGTGTGAGGGCGCGGGTTAGTGTCAGCGTACGGGTTAGGATTAGGGGACGGGTGAGGGTCAGGCTTCGGGGAAGGGTTAGGGTTAGGGTTCGGGCTAGGGTTAGGGTTAGGGGACGGGGACGGTTTACGGTCCAGGTGAGGGTACGACAACGCTTTAGGGGGAGCGTACGTGTGAGGGCGCGGGTTAGTGTCAGCGTACGGGTTAGGATTAGGGGACGGGTGAGGGTCAGGCTTCGGGGAAGGGTTAGGGTTAGGGTTCGGGCTATGGTTAGGGTTAGGGGACGGGGACGGTTTAGGGTCCAGGTGAGGGTACGACAACGCTTTAGGGGGAGCGTACGTGTGAGGGCGTGGGTTAGTGTCAGCGTACGGGTTAGGATTAGGGGACGGGTGAGGGTCAGGCTTCGGGAAAGGGTTAGGGTTAGGGTTCGGGCTAGGGTTAGGGTTAGGGGACGGGGACGGTTTAGGGTCCAGGTGAGGGTACGACAACGCTTTAGGGGGAGCATACGTGTGAGGGCGTGGGTTAGTGTCAGCGTACGGGTTAGGATTAGGGGACGGGTGAGGGTCAGGCTTCGGGGAAGGGTTAGGGTTAGGGTTCGGGCTAGGGTTAGGGTTAGGGGACGGGGACGGTTTAGGGTCCAGGTGAGGGTACGACAACGCTTTAGGGGGAGCGTACGTGTGAGGGCGCGGGTTAGTGTCAGCGTACGGGTTAAGATTAGGGGACGGGTGAGGGTCAGGCTTCGGGGAAGGGTTAGGGTTAGGGTTCGGGCTAGGGTTAGGGTTAGGGGACGGGGACGATTTAGGGTCCAGGTGAGGGTTCGACAACGCTTTAGGGGGAGCGTACGTGTGAGGGCGCGGGTTAGTGTCAGCGTACGGGTTAGGATTAGGGGACGGGTGAGGGTCAGGCTTCGGGGAAGTGTTAGGGTTAGGGTTCGGGCTAGGGTTAGGGTTAGGGGACGGGGACGGTTTAGGGTCCAGGTGAGGGTACGACAACGCTTTAGGGGGAGCGTACGTGTGAGGGCGCGGGTTAGTGTCAGCGTACGGGTTAGGATTAGGGGACGGGTGAGGGTCAGGCTTCGGGGAAGGGTTAGGGTTAGGGTTCGGGCTAGGGTTAGGGTTAGGGGACGGGGACGGTTTAGGGTCCAAGTGAGGGTACGACAACGCTTTAGGGGGAGCGTACGTGTGAGGGCGCGGGTTAGTGTCAGCGTACGGGTTAGGATTAGGGGACGGGTGAGTGTCAGGCTTCGGGGAAGGGTTAGGGTTAGGGTTCGGGCTAGGGTTAGGGTTAGGGGACGGGGACGGTTTAGGGTCCAGGTGAGGGTACGACAACGCTTTAGGGGGAGCGTACGTGTGAGGGCGCGGGTTAGTGTCAGCGTACGGGTTAGGATTAGGGGACGGGTGAGGGTCAGGCTTCGGGGAAGGGTTAGGGTTAGGGTTCGGGCTAGGGTTAGGGTTAGGGGACGGGGACGGTTTAGGGTCCAGGTGAGGGTACGACAACGCTTTAGGGGGAGCGTACGTGTGAGGGCGCGGGTTAGTGTCAGCGTACGGGTTAGGATTAGGGGACGGGTGAGGGTCAGGCTTCGGGGAAGGGTTAGGGTTAGGGTTCGGGCTAGGGTTAGGGTTAGGGGACGGGGACGGTTTAGGGTCCAGGTGAGGGTACGACAACGCTTTAGGGGGAGCATACGTGTGAGGGCGCGGGTTAGTGTCAGCGTACGGGTTAGAATTAGGGGATGGGTGAGGGTCAGGCTTCGGGGAAGGGTTAGGGTTAGGGTTCGGGCTAGGGTTAGGGTTAGGGGACGGGGACGGTTTAGGGTCCAGGTGAGGGTACGACAACGCTTTAGGGGGAGCGTACGTGTGAGGGCGCGGGTTAGTGTCAGCGTACGGGTTAGGATTAGGGGACGGGTGAGGGTCAGGCTTCGGGGAAGTGTTAGGGTTAGGGTTCGGGCTAGGGTTAGGGTTAGGGGACGGGGAAGGTTTAGGGTCCAGGTGAGGGTACGACAACGCTTTAGGGGGAGCGTACGTGTGAGGGCGCAGGTAAGTGTCAGCGTACGGGTTAGGATTAGGGGACGGGTGAGGGTCAGGCTTCGGGGAAGGGTTAGGGTTAGGGTTCGGGCTAGGGTTAGGGTTAGGGGACGGGGACGGTTTAGGGTCCAGGTGAGGGTACGACAACGGTTTAGGGGGAGCGTACGTGTGAGGGCGTGGGTTAGTGTCAGCGTACGGGTTAGGATTAGGGGACGGATGAGGGTCAGGCTTCGGGGAAGGGTTAGGGTTACGGTTCGGGCTAGGGTTAGGGTTAGGGGACGGAGACGGTTTAGGGTCCAGGTGAGGGTACGACAACGCTTTAGGGGGAGCGTAGGTGTGAGGGCGCGGCTTAGTGTCAGCGTACGGGTTAGGATTAGGGGATGGGTGAGGGTCAGGCTTCGGGGAAGGGTTAGGGTTAGGGTTCGGGCTAGGGTTAGGGTTAGGGGACGGGGACGGTTTAGGGTCCAGGTGAGCGTACGACAACGCTTTAGGGGGAGCGTACGTGTGAGGGCGCGGGTTAGTGTCAGCGTACGGGTTAGGATTAGGGGACGGGTGAGGGTCAGGCTTCGGGGAAGTGTTAGGGTTAGGGTTCGGTCTAGGGTTAGGGTTAGGGGACGGGGACGGTTTAGGGTCCAGGTGAGGGCACGACAACGCTTTAGGGGGAGCGTACGTGTGAGGGCGCGGGTTAGTGTCAGCGTACGGGTTAGGATTAGGGGACGGGTGAGGGTCAGGCTTCGGGGAAGGGTTAGGGTTAGGGTTCGGGCTAGGGTTAGGGTTAGGGGACGGGGACGGTTTAGGGTCCAGGTGAGGGTATGACAACGCTTTAGGGGGAGCGTACGTGTGAGGGCGCGGGTTAGTGTCAGCGTACGGGTTAGGATTCGGGGACGGGTGAGGGTCAGGCTTCGGGGAAGGGTTAGGGTTAGGGTTCGGGCTAGGGTTAGGGTTAGGGGACGGGGACGGTTTAGGGTCCAGGTGAGGGTACGACAACGCTTTAGGGGGAGCGTACGTGTGAGGGCGTGGGTTAGTGTCAGCGTACGGGTTAGGATTAGGGGACGGGTGAGGGTCAGGCTTCGGGGAAGGGTTAGGGTTAGGGTTCGGGCTAGGGTTAGGGTTAGGGGACGGGGACGGTTTAGGGTCCAGGTGAGGGTACGACAACGCTTTAGGGGGAGCGTACGTGTGAGGGCGCGGGTTAGTGTCAGCGTACGGGTTAAGATTAGGGGACGGGTGAGGGTCAGGCTTCGGGGAAGGGTTAGGGTTAGGGTTCGGGCTAGGGTTAGGGTTAGGGGACGGGGACGATTTAGGGTCCAGGTGAGGGTTCGACAACGCTTTAGGGGGAGCGTACGTGTGAGGGCGCGGGTTAGTGTCAGCGTACGGGTTAGGATTAGGGGACGGGTGAGGGTCAGGCTTGGGGAAGGGTTAGGGTTAGGGTTCGGGCTAGGGTTAGGGTTAGGGGACGGGGACGGTTTAGGGTCCAGGTGAGGGTACGACAACGCTTTAGGGGGAGCGTACGTGTGAGGGCGCGGGTTAGTGTCAGCGTACGGGTTAGGATTAGGGGACGGGTGAGGGTCAGGCTTCGGGGAAGGGTTAGGGTTAGGGTTCGGTCTAGGGTTAGGGTTAGGGGACGGGGAAGGTTTAGGGTCCAGGTGAGGGTACGACAACGCTTTAGGGGGAGCGTACGTGTGAGGGCGCGGGTTAGTGTCAGCGTACGGGTTAGGATTAGGGGACGGGTGAGGGTCAGGCTTCGGGGAAGGGTTAGGGTTAGGGTTCGGGCTAGGGTTAGGGTTAGGGGACGGGGACGGTTTAGGGTCCAGGTGAGGGTACGACAACGCTTTAGGGGGAGCGTACGTGTGAGGGCGCGGGTTAGTGTCAGCGTACGGGTTAGGATTAGGGGACGGGTGAGGGTCAGGCTTCGGGGAAGGGTTAGGGTTAGGGTTCGGGCTAGGGTTAGGGTTAGGGGACGGGGACGGTTTAGGGTCCAGGTGAGGGTACGACAACGCTTTAGGGGGAGCGTACGTGTGAGGGCGCGGGTTAGTGTCAGCGTACGGGTTAGGATTAGGGGTCGGGTGAGGGTCAGGCTTCGGGGAAGGGTTAGGGTTAGGGTTCGGGCTAGGTTTAGGGTTAGGGGACGGGGACGGTTTAGGGTCCAGGTGAGGGTACGACAACGCTTTAGGGGGAGCGTACGTGTGAGGGCGCGGGTTAGTGTCAGCGTACGGGTTAGGATTAGGGGACGGGTGAGGGTCAGGCTTCGGGGAAGGGTTAGGGTTAGGGTTCGGGCTAGGGTTAGGGTTAGGGGACGGGGACGGTTTAGGGTCCAGTTGAGGGTACGACAACGCTTTAGGGGGAGCGTACGTGTGAGGGCGCGGGTTAGTGTCAGCGTACGGGTTAGGATTAGGGGACGGGTGAGGGTCAGGCTTCGGGGAAGGGTTAGGGTTAGGGTTCGGGCTAGGGTTAGGGTTAGGGGACGGGGACGGTTTAGGGTCCAGGTGAGGGTAGGACAACGCTTTAGGGGGAGCGTACGTGTGAGGGCGCGGGTTAGTGTCAGCGTACGGGTTAGGATTAGGGGACGGGTGACGGTCAGGCTTGGGGAAGGGTTAGGGTTAGGGTTCGGGCTAGGGTTAGGGTTAGGGGACGGGGACGGTTTAGGGTCCAGGTGAGGGTACGACAACGCTTTAGGGGGAGCGTACGTGTGAGGGCGCGGGTTAGTGTCAGCGTACGGGTTAGGATTAGGGGACGGGTGAGGGTCAGGCTTCGGGGAAGGGTTAGGGTTAGGGTTCGGTCTAGGGTTAGGGTTAGGGGACGGGGAAGGTTTAGGGTCCAGGTGAGGGTACGACAACGCTTTAGGGGGAGCGTACGTGTGAGGGCGCGGGTTAGTGTCAGCGTACGGGTTAGGATTAGGGGACGGGTGAGGGTCAGGCTTCGGGGAAGGGTTAGGGTTAGGGTTCGGGCTAGGGTTAGGGTTAGGGGACGGGGACGGTTTAGGGTCCAGGTGAGGGTTCGACAACGCTTTAGGGGGAGCGTACGTGTGAGGGCGCGGGTTAGTGTCAGCGTACGGGTTAGGATTAGGGGACGGGTGAGGGTCAGGCTTGGGGAAGGGTTAGGGTTAGGGTTCGGGCTAGGGTTAGGGTTAGGGGACGGGGACGGTTTAGGGTCCAGGTGAGGGTACGACAACGCTTTAGGGGGAGCGTACGTGTGAGGGCGCGGGTTAGTGTCAGCGTACGGGTTAGGATTAGGGGACGGGTGAGGGTCAGGCTTCGGGGAAGGGTTAGGGTTAGGGTTCGGTCTAGGGTTAGGGTTAGGGGACGGGGAAGGTTTAGGGTCCAGGTGAGGGTACGACAACGCTTTAGGGGGAGCGTACGTGTGAGGGCGCGGGTTAGTGTCAGCGTACGGGTTAGGATTAGGGGACGGGTGAGGGTCAGGCTTCGGGGAAGGGTTAGGGTTAGGGTTCGGGCTAGGGTTAGGGTTAGGGGACGGGGACGGTTTAGGGTCCAGGTGAGGGTACGACAACGCTTTAGGGGGAGCGTACGTGTGAGGGCGCGGGTTAGTGTCAGCGTACGGGTTAGGATTAGGGGACGGGTGAGGGTCAGGCTTCGGGGAAGGGTTAGGGTTAGGGTTCGGGCTAGGGTTAGGGTTAGGGGACGGGGACGGTTTAGGGTCCAGGTGAGGGTACGACAACGCTTTAGGGGGAGCGTACGTGTGAGGGCGCGGGTTAGTGTCAGCGTACGGGTTAGGATTAGGGGTCGGGTGAGGGTCAGGCTTCGGGGAAGGGTTAGGGTTAGGGTTCGGGCTAGGTTTAGGGTTAGGGGACGGGGACGGTTTAGGGTCCAGGTGAGGGTACGACAACGCTTTAGGGGGAGCGTACGTGTGAGGGCGCGGGTTAGTGTCAGCGTACGGGTTAGGATTAGGGGACGGGTGAGGGTCAGGCTTCGGGGAAGGGTTAGGGTTAGGGTTCGGGCTAGGGTTAGGGTTAGGGGACGGGGACGGTTTAGGGTCCAGTTGAGGGTACGACAACGCTTTAGGGGGAGCGTACGTGTGAGGGCGCGGGTTAGTGTCAGCGTACGGGTTAGGATTAGGGGACGGGTGAGGGTCAGGCTTCGGGGAAGGGTTAGGGTTAGGGTTCGGGCTAGGGTTAGGGTTAGGGGACGGGGACGGTTTAGGGTCCAGGTGAGGGTAGGACAACGCTTTAGGGGGAGCGTACGTGTGAGGGCGCGGGTTAGTGTCAGCGTACGGGTTAGGATTAGGGGACGGGTGACGGTCAGGCTTGGGGAAGGGTTAGGGTTAGGGTTCGGGCTAGGGTTAGGGTTAGGGGACGGGGACGGTTTAGGGTCCAGGTGAGGGTACGACAACGCTTTAGGGGGAGCGTACGTGTGAGGGCGCGGGTTAGTGTCAGCGTACGGGTTAGGATTAGGGGACGGGTGAGGGTCAGGCTTCGGGGAAGGGTTAGGGTTAGGGTTCGGTCTAGGGTTAGGGTTAGGGGACGGGGAAGGTTTAGGGTCCAGGTGAGGGTACGACAACGCTTTAGGGGGAGCGTACGTGTGAGGGCGCGGGTTAGTGTCAGCGTACGGGTTAGGATTAGGGGACGGGTGAGGGTCAGGCTTCGGGGAAGGGTTAGGGTTAGGGTTCGGGCTAGGGTTAGGGTTAGGGGACGGGGACGGTTTAGGGTCCAGGTGAGGGTACGACAACGCTTTAGGGGGAGCGTACGTGTGAGGGCGCGGGTTAGTGTCAGCGTACGGGTTAGGATTAGGTGACGGGTGAGGGTCAGGCTTCGGGGAAGGGTTAGGGTTAGGGTTCGGGCTAGGGTTAGGGTTAGGGGACGGGGACGGTTTAGGGTCCAGGTGAGGGTACGACAACGCTTTAGGGGGAGCGTACGTGTGAGGGCGCGGGTTAGTGTCAGCGTACGGGTTAGGATTAGGGGACGGGTGAGGGTCAGGCTTCGGGGAAGGGTTAGGGTTAGGGTTCGGGCTAGGGATATGGTTAGAGGACGGGGACGGTTTAGGGTCCAGGTGAGGGTACGACAACGCTTTAGGGGGAGCGTACGTGTGAGGGCGCGGGTTAGTGTCAGCGTACGGGTTAGGATTAGGGGACGGGTGAGGGTCAGGCTTCGGGGAAGGGTTAGGGTTAGGGTTCGGGCTAGGGTTAGGGTTAGGGGACGGGGACGGTTTAGGGTCCAGGTGAGGGTACGACAACGCTTTAGGGGGAGCGTACGTGTGAGGGCGCGGGTTAGTGTCAGCGTACGGGTTAGGATTAGGGGACGGGTGAGGGTCAGGCTTCGGGGAAGGGTTAGGGTTAGGGTTCGGGCTAGGGTTAGGGTTAGGGGACGGGGACGGTTTAGGGTCCAGGTGAGGGTAGGACAACGCTTTAGGGGAAGCGTACGTGTGAGGGCGCGGGTTAGTGTCAGCGTACGGGTTAGGATTAGGGGACGGGTGAGGGTCAGGCTTGGGGAAGGGTTAGGGTTAGGGTTCGGGCTAGGGTTAGGGTTAGGGGACGGGGACGGTTTAGGGTCCAGGTGAGGGTACGACAACGCTTTAGGGGGCACGTACGTGTGAGGGCGCGGGTTAGTGTCAGCGTACGGGTTAGGATTAGGGGACGGGTGAGGGTCAGGCTTCGGGGAAGGGTTAGGGTTAGGGTTCGGGCTAGGGTTAGGGTTAGGGGACGGGGAAGGTTTAGGGTCCAGGTGAGGGTACGACAACGCTTTAGGGGGAGCGTACGTGTGAGGGCGCGGGTTAGTGTCAGCGTACGGGTTAGGATTAGGGGACGGGTGAGGGTCAGGCTTCGGGGAAGGGTTAGGGTTAGGGTTCGGGCTAGGGTTAGGGTTAGGGGACGGGGACGGTTTAGGGTCCAGGTGAGGGTACGACAACGCTTTAGGGGGAGCGTACGTGTGAGGGCGCGGGTTAGTGTCAGCGTACGGGTTAGGATTAGGGGACGGGTGAGGGTCAGGCTTCGGGGAAGGGTTAGGGTTAGGGTTCGGGCTAGGGTTAGAGTTAGGGGACGGGGACGGTTTAGGGTCCAGGTTAGGGTACGACAACGCTTTAGGGGGAGCGTACGTGTGAGGGCGCGGGTTAGTGTCAGCGTACGGGTTAGGATTAGGGGACGGGTGAGGGTCAGGCTTCGGGGAAGGGTTAGGGTTAGGGTTCGGGCTAGGGTTAGGGTTAGGGGACGGGGACGGTTTAGGGTCCAGGTGAGGGTATGACAACGCTTTAGGGGGAGCGTACGTGTGAGGGCGCGGGTTAGTGTCAGCGTACGGGTTAGGATTAGGGGACGGGTGAGGGTCAGGCTTCGGGGAAGGGTTAGGGTTAGGGTTCGGTCTAGGGTTAGGGTTAGGGGACGGGGACGGTTTAGGGTCCAGGTGAGGGTACGACAACGCTTTAGGGGGAGCGTACGTGTGAGGGCGCGGGTTAGTGTCAGCGTACGGGTTAGGATTAGGGGACGGGTGACGGTCAGGCTTGGGGAAGGGTTAGGGTTAGGGTTCGGGCTAGGGTTAGGGTTAGGGGACGGGGACGGTTTAGGGTCCAGGTGAGGGTACGACAACGCTTTAGGGGGAGCGTACGTGTGAGGGCGCGGGTTAGTGTCAGCGTACGGGTTAGGATTAGGGGACGGGTGAGGGTCAGGCTTCGGGGAAGGGTTAGGGTTTGGGTTCGGGCTAGGTTTAGGGTTAGGGGACGGGGACGGTTTAGGGTCCAGGTGAGGGTAGGACAACGCTTTAGGGGGAGCGTACGTGTGAGGGCACGGGTTAGTGTCAGCGTACGGGTTAGGATTAGGGGACGGGTGAGGGTCAGGCTTCGGGGAAGGGTTACGGTTACGGTTCGGGCTAGGGTTAGGGTTAGGGGACGGGGACGGTTTAGGGTCCAGGTGAGGGTACGACAACGCTTTAGGGGGAGCGTACGTGTGAGGGCGCGGGTTAGTGTCAGCGTACGGGTTAGGATTAGGGGACGGGTGAGGGTCAGGCTTCGGGGAAGGGTTAGGGTTAGGGTTCGGGCTAGGGTTAGGGTTAGGGGACGGGGACGGTTTAGGGTCCAAGTGAGGGTACGACAACGCTTTAGGGGGAGCGTACGTGTGAGGGCGCGGGTTAGTGTCAGCGTACGGGTTAGGATTAGGGGACGGGTGAGTGTCAGGCTTCGGGGAAGGGTTAGGGTTAGGGTTCGGGCTAGGGTTAGGGTTAGGGGACGGGGACGGTTTAGGGTCCAGGTGAGGGTACGACAACGCTTTAGGGGGAGCGTACGTGTGAGGGCGCGGGTTAGTGTCAGCGTACGGGTTAGGATTAGGGGACGGGTGAGGGTCAGGCTTCGGGGAAGGGTTAGGGTTAGGGTTCGGGCTAGGGTTAGGGTTAGGGGACGGGGACGGTTTAGGGTCCAGGTGAGGGTACGACAACGCTTTAGGGGGAGCGTACGTGTGAGGGCGCGGGTTAGTGTCAGCGTACGGGTTAGGATTAGGGGACGGGTGAGGGTCAGTCTTCGGGGAAGGGTTAGGGTTAGGGTTCGGGCTAGGGTTAGGGTTAGGGGACGGGGACGGTTTAGGGTCCAGGTGCGGGTACGACAACGCTTTAGGGGGAGCATACGTGTGAGGGCGCGGGTTAGTGTCAGCGTACGGGTTAGAATTAGGGGATGGGTGAGGGTCAGGCTTCGGGGAAGGGTTAGGGTTAGGGTTCGGGCTAGGGTTAGGGTTAGGGGACGGGGACGGTTTAGGGTCCAGGTGAGGGTACGACAACGCTTTAGGGGGAGCGTACGTGTGAGGGCGCGGGTTAGTGTCAGCGTACGGGTTAGGATTAGGGGACGGGTGAGGGTCAGGCTTCGGGGAAGTGTTAGGGTTAGGGTTCGGGCTAGGGTTAGGGTTAGGGGACGGGGAAGGTTTAGGGTCCAGGTGAGGGTACGACAACGCTTTAGGGGGAGCGTACGTGTGAGGGCGCAGGTTAGTGTCAGCGTACGGGTTAGGATTAGGGGACGGGTGAGGGTCAGGCTTCGGGGAAGGGTTAGGGTTAGGGTTCGGGCTAGGGTTAGGGTTAGGGGACGGGGACGGTTTAGGGTCCAGGTGAGGGTACGACAACGGTTTAGGGGGAGCGTACGTGTGAGGGCGTGGGTTAGTGTCAGCGTACGGGTTAGGATTAGGGGACGGATGAGGGTCAGGCTTCGGGGAAGGGTTAGGGTTACGGTTCGGGCTAGGGTTAGGGTTAGGGGACGGAGACGGTTTAGGGTCCAGGTGAGGGTACGACAACGCTTTAGGGGGAGCGTAGGTGTGAGGGCGCGGCTTAGTGTCAGCGTACGGGTTAGGATTAGGGGATGGGTGAGGGTCAGGCTTCGGGGAAGGGTTAGGGTTAGGGTTCGGGCTAGGGTTAGGGTTAGGGGACGGGGACGGTTTAGGGTCCAGGTGAGCGTACGACAACGCTTTAGGGGGAGCGTACGTGTGAGGGCGCGGGTTAGTGTCAGCGTACGGGTTAGGATTAGGGGACGGGTGAGGGTCAGGCTTCGGGGAAGGGTTAGGGTTAGGGTTCGGTCTAGGGTTAGGGTTAGGGGACGGGGACGGTTTAGGGTCCAGGTGAGGGCACGACAACGCTTTAGGGGGAGCGTACGTGTGAGGGCGCGGGTTAGTGTCAGCGTACGGGTTAGGATTAGGGGACGGGTGAGGGTCAGGCTTCGGGGAAGGGTTAGGGTTAGGGTTCGGGCTAGGGTTAGGGTTAGGGGACGGGGACGGTTTAGGGTCCAGGTGAGGGTATGACAACGCTTTAGGGGGAGCGTACGTGTGAGGGCGCGGGTTAGTGTCAGCGTACGGGTTAGGATTCGGGGACGGGTGAGGGTCAGGCTTCGGGGAAGGGTTAGGGTTAGGGTTCGGGCTAGGGTTAGGGTTAGGGGACGGGGACGGTTTAGGGTCCAGGTGAGGGTACGACAACGCTTTAGGGGGAGCGTACGTGTGAGGGCGTGGGTTAGTGTCAGCGTACGGGTTAGGATTAGGGGACGGGTGAGGGTCAGGCTTCGGGGAAGGGTTAGGGTTAGGGTTCGGGCTAGGGTTAGGGTTAGGGGACGAGGACGGTTTAGGGTCCAGGTGAGGGTACGACAACGCTTTAGGGGGAGCGTACGTGTGAGGGCGCGGGTTAGTGTCAGCGTACGGGTTAAGATTAGGGGACGGGTGAGGGTCAGGCTTCGGGGAAGGGTTAGGGTTAGGGTTCGGGCTAGGGTTAGGGTTAGGGGACGGGGACGATTTAGGGTCCAGGTGAGGGTTCGACAACGCTTTAGGGGGAGCGTACGTGTGAGGGCGCGGGTTAGTGTCAGCGTACGGGTTAGGATTAGGGGACGGGTGAGGGTCAGGCTTGGGGAAGGGTTAGGGTTAGGGTTCGGGCTAGGGTTAGGGTTAGGGGACGGGGACGGTTTAGGGTCCAGGTGAGGGTACGACAACGCTTTAGGGGGAGCGTACGTGTGAGGGCGCGGGTTAGTGTCAGCGTACGGGTTAGGATTAGGGGACGGGTGAGGGTCAGGCTTCGGGGAAGGGTTAGGGTTAGGGTTCGGTCTAGGGTTAGGGTTAGGGGACGGGGAAGGTTTAGGGTCCAGGTGAGGGTACGACAACGCTTTAGGGGGAGCGTACGTGTGAGGGCGCGGGTTAGTGTCAGCGTACGGGTTAGGATTAGGGGACGGGTGAGGGTCAGGCTTCGGGGAAGGGTTAGGGTTAGGGTTCGGGCTAGGGTTAGGGTTAGGGGACGGGGACGGTTTAGGGTCCAGGTGAGGGTACGACAACGCTTTAGGGGGAGCGTACGTGTGAGGGCGCGGGTTAGTGTCAGCGTACGGGTTAGGATTAGGGGACGGGTGAGGGTCAGGCTTCGGGGAAGGGTTAGGGTTAGGGTTCGGTCTAGGGTTAGGGTTAGGGGACGGGGAAGGTTTAGGGTCCAGGTGAGGGTACGACAACGCTTTAGGGGGAGCGTACGTGTGAGGGCGCGGGTTAGTGTCAGCGTACGGGTTAGGATTAGGGGACGGGTGAGGGTCAGGCTTCGGGGAAGGGTTAGGGTTAGGGTTCGGGCTAGGGTTAGGGTTAGGGGACGGGGACGGTTTAGGGTCCAGGTGAGGGTACGACAACGCTTTAGGGGGAGCGTACGTGTGAGGGCGCGGGTTAGTGTCAGCGTACGGGTTAGGATTAGGTGACGGGTGAGGGTCAGGCTTTGGGGAAGGGTTAGGGTTAGGGTTCGGGCTAGGGTTAGGGTTAGGGGACGGGGACGGTTTAGGGTCCAGGTGAGGGTACGACAACGCTTTAGGGGGAGCGTACGTGTGAGGGCGCGGGTTAGTGTCAGCGTACGGGTTAGGATTAGGGGACGGGTGAGGGTCAGGCTTCGGGGAAGGGTTAGGGTTAGGGTTCGGGCTAGGGATATGGTTAGAGGACGGGGACGGTTTAGGGTCCAGGTGAGGGTACGACAACGCTTTAGGGGGAGCGTACGTGTGAGGGCGCGGGTTAGTGTCAGCGTACGGGTTAGGATTAGGGGACGGGTGAGGGTCAGGCTTCGGGGAAGGGTTAGGGTTAGGGTTCGGGCTAGGGTTAGGGTTAGGGGACGGGGACGGTTTAGGGTCCAGGTGAGGGTACGACAACGCTTTAGGGGGAGCGTACGTGTGAGGGTGCGGGTTAGTGTCAGCGTACGGGTTAGGATTAGGGGACGGGTGAGGGTCAGGCTTCGGGGAAGGGTTAGGGTTAGGGTTCGGGCTAGGGTTAGGGTTAGGGGACGGGGACGGTTTAGGGTCCAGGTGAGGGTAGGACAACGCTTTAGGGGAAGCGTACGTGTGAGGGCGCGGGTTAGTGTCAGCGTACGGGTTAGGATTAGGGGACGGGTGAGGGTCAGGCTTCGGGGAAGGGTTAGGGTTAGGGTTCGGGCTAGGGTTAGGGTTAGGGGACGGGGAAGGTTTAGGGTCCAGGTGAGGGTACGACAACGCTTTAGGGGGAGCGTACGTGTGAGGGCGCGGGTTAGTGTCAGCGTACGGGTTAGGATTAGGGGACGGGTGAGGGTCAGGCTTCGGGGAAGGGTTAGGGTTAGGGTTCGGGCTAGGGTTAGGGTTAGGGGACGGGGACGGTTTAGGGTCCAGGTGAGGGTACGACAACGCTTTAGGGGGAGCGTACGTGTGAGGGCGCGGGTTAGTGTCAGCGTACGGGTTAGGATTAGGGGACGGGTGAGGGTCAGGCTTCGGGGAAGGGTTAGGGTTAGGGTTCGGGCTAGGGTTAGAGTTAGGGGACGGGGACGGTTTAGGGTCCAGGTTAGGGTACGACAACGCTTTAGGGGGAGCGTACGTGTGAGGGCGCGGGTTAGTGTCAGCGTACGGGTTAGGATTAGGGGACGGGTGAGGGTCAGGCTTCGGGGAAGGGTTAGGGTTAGGGTTCGGGCTAGGGTTAGGGTTAGGGGACGGGGACGGTTTAGGGTCCAGGTGAGGGTATGACAACGCTTTAGGGGGAGCGTACGTGTGAGGGCGCGGGTTAGTGTCAGCGTACGGGTTAGGATTAGGGGACGGGTTAGGGTCAGGCTTCGGGGAAGGGTTAGGGTTAGGGTTCGGGCTAGGGTTAGGGTTAGGGGACGGGGACGGTTTAGGGTCCAGGTGAGGGTACGACAACGCTTTAGGGGGAGTGTACGTGTGAGGGCGCGGGTTAGTGTCAGCGTACGGGTTAGGATTAGGGGACGGGTGACGGTCAGGCTTGGGGAAGTGTTAGGGTTAGGGTTCGGGCTAGGGTTAGGGTTAGGGGACGGGGACGGTTTAGGGTCCAGGTGAGGGTACGACAACGCTTTAGGGGGAGCGTACGTGTGAGGGCGCGGGTTAGTGTCAGCGTACGGGTTAGGATTAGGGGACGGGTGAGGGTCAGGCTTCGGGGAAGGGTTAGGGTTTGGGTTCGGGCTAGGTTTAGGGTTAGGGGACGGGGACGGTTTAGGGTCCAGGTGAGTGTAGGACAACGCTTTAGGGGGAGCGTACGTGTGAGGGCGCGGGTTAGTGTCAGCGTACGGGTTAGGATTAGGGGACGGGTGAGGGTCAGGCTTCGGGGAAGGGTTACGGTTACGGTTCGGGCTAGGGTTAGGGTTAGGGGACGGGGACGGTTTAGGGTCCAGGTGAGGGTACGACAACGCTTTAGGGGGAGCGTACGTGTGAGGGCGCGGGTTAGTGTCAGCGTACGGGTTAGGATTAGGGGACGGGTGAGGGTCAGGCTTCGGGGAAGGGTTAGGGTTAGGGTTCGGGCTAGGGTTAGGTTTAGGGGACGGGGACGGTTTAGGGTCCATGTGAGGGTAGGACAACGCTTTAGGGGGAGCGTACGTGTGAGGGCGCGGGTTAGTGTCAGCGTACGGGTTAGGATTAGGGGACGGGTGAGGGTCAGGTTTGGGGAAGGGTTAGGGTTAGGGTTCGGGCTAGGGTTAGGGTTAGGTGACGGGGACGGTTTAGGGTCCAGGTGAGGGTACGACAACGCTTTAGGGGGAGCGTACGTGTGAGGGCGCGGGTTAGTGTCAGCGTACGGGTTAGGATTAGGGGACGGGTGAGGGTCAGGCTTCGGTGAAGGGTTAGGGTTAGGGTTCGGTCTAGGGTTAGGGTTAGGGGACGGGGAAGGTTTAGGGTCCAGGTGAGGGTACGACAACGCTTTAGGGGGAGCGTACGTGTGAGGGCGCCGGTTAGTGTCAGCGTACGGGTTAGGATTAGGGGACGGGTGAGGGTCAGGCTTCGGGGAAGGGTTAGGGTTAGGGTTCGGGCTAGGGTTAGGTTTAGGGGACGGGGACGGTTTAGGGTCCAGGTGAGGGTACGACAACGCTTTAGGGGGAGCGTACGTGTGAGGGCACGGGTTAGTGTCAGCGTACGGGTTAGGATTAGGGGACGGGTGAGGGTCAGGCTTCGGGGAAGGGTTAGGGTTAGGGTTCGGGCTAGGGTTAGGGTTAGGGGACGGGGACGGTTTAGGGTCCAGGTAAGGGTACGACAACGGTTTAGGGGGAGCGTACGTGTGAGGGCGCGGGTTAGTGTCAGCGTACGGGTTAGGATTAGGGGACGGGTGAGGGTCAGGCTTCGGGGAAGGGTTAGGGTTAGGGTTCGGGCTAGGGTTAGGGTTAGGGGACGGGGACGGTTTAGGGTCCAGGTGAGGGTACGACAACGCTTTAGGGGGAGCGTACGTGTGAGGGCGCGGGTTAGTGTCAGCGTACGGGTTAGGATTAGGGGACGGGTGAGTGTCAGGCTTCGGGGAAGGGTTAGGGTTAGGGTTCGGGCTACGGTTAGGGTTAGGGGACGGGGACAGTTTAGGGTCCAGGTGAGGGTAGGACAACGCTTTAGGGGGAGCGTACGTGTGAGGGCGCGGGTTAGTGTCAGCGTACGGGTTAGGATTAGGGGACGGGTGAGGGTCAGGCTTCGGGGAAGGGTTAGGGTTAGGGTTCGGGCTAGGGTTAGGGTTAGGGGACGGGGACGGTTTAGGGTCCAGGTGAGGGTACGACAACGCTTTAGGGGGAGCGTACGTGTGAGGGCGCGGGTTAGTGTCAGCGTACGGGTTAGGATTAGGGGACGGGTGAGGGTCAGGCTTCGGGGAAGGGTTAGGGTTAGGGTTCGGGCTAGGTTTAGGGTTAGGGGACGGGGACGGTTTAGGGTCCAGGTGAGGGTAGGACAACGCTTTAGGGGGAGCGTACGTGTGAGGGCGCGGGTTAGTGTCAGCGTACGGGTTAGGATTAGGGGACGGGTGAGGGTCAGGCTTCGGGGAAGGGTTACGGTTACAGTTCGGGCTAGGGTTAGGGTTAGGGGACGGGGACGGTTTAGGGTCCAGGTGAGGGTACGACAACGCTTTAGGGGGAGCGTACGTGTGAGGGCGCGGGTTAGTGTCAGCGTACGGGTTAGGATTAGGGGACGGGTGAGGGTCAGGCTTCGGGGAAGGGTTAGGGTTAGGGTTCGGGCTAGGGTTAGGTTTAGGGGACGGGGACGGTTTAGGGTCCAGGTGAGGGTAGGACAACGCTTTAGGGGGAGCGTACGTGTGAGGGCGCGGGTTAGTGTCAGCGTACGGGTTAGGATTAGGGGACGGGTGAGGGTCAGGCTTGGGGAAGGGTTAGGGTTAGGGTTCGGGCTAGGGTTAGGGTTAGGGGACGGGGACGGTTTAGGGTCCAGGTGAGGGTACGACAACGCTTTAGGGGGAGCGTACGTGTGAGGTCGCGGGTTAGTGTCAGCGTACGGGTTAGGATTAGGGGACGGGTGAGGGTCAGGCTTCGGTGAAGGGTTAGGGTTAGGGTTCGGTCTAGGGTTAGGGTTAGGGGACGGGGAAGGTTTAGGGTCCAGGTGAGGGTACGACAACGCTTTAGGGGGAGCGTACGTGTGAGGGCGCGGGTTAGTGTCAGCGTACGGGTTAGGATTAGGTGACGGGTGAGGGTCAGGCTTCGGGGAAGGGTTAGGGTTAGGGTTCGGGCTAGGGTTAGGGTTAGGGGACGGGGACGGTTTAGGGTCCAGGTGAGGGTACGACAACGCTTTAGGGGGAGCGTACGTGTGAGGGCGCGGCTTAGTGTCAGCGTACGGGTTAGGATTAGGGGACGGGTGAGAGTCAGGATTCGGGGAAGGGTTAGGGTTAGGGTTCGGGCTAGGGTTAGGGTTAGGGGACGGGGACGGTTTAGCGTCCAGGTGAGGGTACGACAACGCTTTAGGGGGAGCGTACGTGTGAGGGCGCGGGTTAGTGTCAGCGTACGGGTTAGGATTAGGGGACGGGTGAGGGTCAGGCTTCGGGGAAGGGTTAGGGTTAGGGTTCGGGCTAGGGTTAGGGTTAGGGGACGGGGACGGTTTAGGGTCCAGGTGAGGGTACGACAACGCTTTAGGGGGAGCGTACGTGTGAGGGCGCGGGTTAGTGTCAGCGTACGGGTTAGGATTAGGGGACGGGTGAGGGTCAGGCTTCGGGGAAGGGTTAGGGTTAGGGTTCGGGCTAGGGTTAGGGTTAGGGGACGGGGACGGTTTACGGTCCAGGTGAGGGTACGACAACGCTTTAGGGGGAGCGTACGTGTGAGGGCGCGGGTTAGTGTCAGCGTACGGGTTAGGATTAGGGGACGGGTGAGGGTCAGGCTTCGGGGAAGGGTTAGGGTTAGGGTTCGGGCTAGGGTTAGGGTTAGGGGACGGGGACGGTTTACGGTCCAGGTGAGGGTACGACAACGCTTTAGGGGGAGCGTACGTGTGAGGGCGCGGGTTAGTGTCAGCGTACGGGTTAGGATTAGGGGACGGGTGAGGGTCAGGCTTCGGGGAAGGGTTAGGGTTAGGGTTCGGGCTATGGTTAGGGTTAGGGGACGGGGACGGTTTAGGGTCCAGGTGAGGGTACGACAACGCTTTAGGGGGAGCGTACGTGTGAGGGCGTGGGTTAGTGTCAGCGTACGGGTTAGGATTAGGGGACGGGTGAGGGTCAGGCTTCGGGAAAGGGTTAGGGTTAGGGTTCGGGCTAGGGTTAGGGTTAGGGGACGGGGACGGTTTAGGGTCCAGGTGAGGGTACGACAACGCTTTAGGGGGAGCATACGTGTGAGGGCGTGGGTTAGTGTCAGCGTACGGGTTAGGATTAGGGGACGGGTGAGGGTCAGGCTTCGGGGAAGGGTTAGGGTTAGGGTTCGGGCTAGGGTTAGGGTTAGGGGACGGGGACGGTTTAGGGTCCAGGTGAGGGTACGACAACGCTTTAGGGGGAGCGTACGTGTGAGGGCGCGGGTTAGTGTCAGCGTACGGGTTAAGATTAGGGGACGGGTGAGGGTCAGGCTTCGGGGAAGGGTTAGGGTTAGGGTTCGGGCTAGGGTTAGGGTTAGGGGACGGGGACGATTTAGGGTCCAGGTGAGGGTTCGACAACGCTTTAGGGGGAGCGTACGTGTGAGGGCGCGGGTTAGTGTCAGCGTACGGGTTAGGATTAGGGGACGGGTGAGGGTCAGGCTTCGGGGAAGTGTTAGGGTTAGGGTTCGGGCTAGGGTTAGGGTTAGGGGACGGGGACGGTTTAGGGTCCAGGTGAGGGTACGACAACGCTTTAGGGGGAGCGTACGTGTGAGGGCGCGGGTTAGTGTCAGCGTACGGGTTAGGATTAGGGGACGGGTGAGGGTCAGGCTTCGGGGAAGGGTTAGGGTTAGGGTTCGGGCTAGGGTTAGGGTTAGGGGACGGGGACGGTTTAGGGTCCAAGTGAGGGTACGACAACGCTTTAGGGGGAGCGTACGTGTGAGGGCGCGGGTTAGTGTCAGCGTACGGGTTAGGATTAGGGGACGGGTGAGTGTCAGGCTTCGGGGAAGGGTTAGGGTTAGGGTTCGGGCTAGGGTTAGGGTTAGGGGACGGGGACGGTTTAGGGTCCAGGTGAGGGTACGACAACGCTTTAGGGGGAGCGTACGTGTGAGGGCGCGGGTTAGTGTCAGCGTACGGGTTAGGATTAGGGGACGGGTGAGGGTCAGGCTTCGGGGAAGGGTTAGGGTTAGGGTTCGGGCTAGGGTTAGGGTTAGGGGACGGGGACGGTTTAGGGTCCAGGTGAGGGTACGACAACGCTTTAGGGGGAGCGTACGTGTGAGGGCGCGGGTTAGTGTCAGCGTACGGGTTAGGATTAGGGGACGGGTGAGGGTCAGGCTTCGGGGAAGGGTTAGGGTTAGGGTTCGGGCTAGGGTTAGGGTTAGGGGACGGGGACGGTTTAGGGTCCAGGTGAGGGTACGACAACGCTTTAGGGGGAGCATACGTGTGAGGGCGCGGGTTAGTGTCAGCGTACGGGTTAGAATTAGGGGATGGGTGAGGGTCAGGCTTCGGGGAAGGGTTAGGGTTAGGGTTCGGGCTAGGGTTAGGGTTAGGGGACGGGGACGGTTTAGGGTCCAGGTGAGGGTACGACAACGCTTTAGGGGGAGCGTACGTGTGAGGGCGCGGGTTAGTGTCAGCGTACGGGTTAGGATTAGGGGACGGGTGAGGGTCAGGCTTCGGGGAAGTGTTAGGGTTAGGGTTCGGGCTAGGGTTAGGGTTAGGGGATGGGGAAGGTTTAGGGTCCAGGTGAGGGTACGACAACGCTTTAGGGGGAGCGTACGTGTGAGGGCGCAGGTTAGTGTCAGCGTACGGGTTAGGATTAGGGGACGGGTGAGGGTCAGGCTTCGGGGAAGGGTTAGGGTTAGGGTTCGGGCTAGGGTTAGGGTTAGGGGACGGGGACGGTTTAGGGTCCAGGTGAGGGTACGACAACGGTTTAGGGGGAGCGTACGTGTGAGGGCGTGGGTTAGTGTCAGCGTACGGGTTAGGATTAGGGGACGGATGAGGGTCAGGCTTCGGGGAAGGGTTAGGGTTACGGTTCGGGCTAGGGTTAGGGTTAGGGGACGGAGACGGTTTAGGGTCCAGGTGAGGGTACGACAACGCTTTAGGGGGAGCGTAGGTGTGAGGGCGCGGCTTAGTGTCAGCGTACGGGTTAGGATTAGGGGATGGGTGAGGGTCAGGCTTCGGGGAAGGGTTAGGGTTAGGGTTCGGGCTAGGGTTAGGGTTAGGGGACGGGGACGGTTTAGGGTCCAGGTGAGCGTACGACAACGCTTTAGGGGGAGCGTACGTGTGAGGGCGCGGGTTAGTGTCAGCGTACGGGTTAGGATTAGGGGACGGGTGAGGGTCAGGCTTCGGGGAAGGGTTAGGGTTAGGGTTCGGTCTAGGGTTAGGGTTAGGGGACGGGGACGGTTTAGGGTCCAGGTGAGGGCACGACAACGCTTTAGGGGGAGCGTACGTGTGAGGGCGCGGGTTAGTGTCAGCGTACGGGTTAGGATTAGGGGACGGGTGAGGGTCAGGCTTCGGGGAAGGGTTAGGGTTAGGGTTCGGGCTAGGGTTAGGGTTAGGGGACGGGGACGGTTTAGGGTCCAGGTGAGGGTATGACAACGCTTTAGGGGGAGCGTACGTGTGAGGGCGCGGGTTAGTGTCAGCGTACGGGTTAGGATTCGGGGACGGGTGAGGGTCAGGCTTCGGGGAAGGGTTAGGGTTAGGGTTCGGGCTAGGGTTAGGGTTAGGAAACGGGGACGGTTTAGGGTCCAGGTGAGGGTACGACAACGTTGTAGGGGGAGCGTACGTGTGAGGGCATGGGTTAGTGTCAGCGTACGGGTTAGGATTAGGGGACGGGTGAGGGTCAGGCTTCGGGGAAGGGTTAGGGTTAGGGTTCGGGCTAGGGTTAGGGTTAGGGGACGGGGACGGTTTAGGGTCCAGGTGAGGGTACGACAACGCTCTAGGTGGAGCGTACGTGTGAGGGCACGGGTTAGTGTCAGCGTACGGGTTAGGATTAGGGGACGGGTGAGGGTCAGGCTTCGGGGAAGGGTTAGGGTTAAGGTTCGGGCTAGGGTTAGGGTTAGGGGACGGGGACGGTTTAGGGTCCAGGTGAGGGTACGACAACGCTCTAGGGGGAGCGTACGTGTGAGGGCGCGGGTTAGTGTCAGCGTACGGGTTAGGATTAGGGGAAGGGTGAGGGTCAGGCTTCGCGGAAGGGTTAGGGTTAGGGTTCGGGCTAAGGTTAGGGTTAGGGGACGGGGACGGTTTAGGGTCCAGGTGAGGGTACGACAACGCTTTAGGGGGAACGTACGTGTGAGGGCGCGGGTTAGTGTCAGCGTACGGGTTAGGATTAGGGGAAGGGTGAGTGTCAGGCTTCGGGGAAGGGTTAGGGTTAGGGTTCAGGCTAGGGTTAGGGTTAGGGGACGGGGACGGTTTAGGGTCCAGGTGAGGGTACGACAACGCTTTAGGGGGAGCGTACGTGTGAGGGCGCGGCTTAGTGTCAGCGTACGGGTTAGGATTAGGGGACGGGTGAGGGTCAGGCTTCGGGGAAGGGTTAGGGTTAGGGTTCGGGCTAGGGTTAGGGTTAGGGGACGGGGACGGTTTACGGTCCAGGTGAGGGTACGACAACGCTTTAGGGGGAGCGTACGTGTGAGTGCGCGGGTTAGTGTCAGCGTACGGGTTAGGATTAGGGGACGGGTGAGGGTCAGGCTTCGGGGAAGGGTTAGGGTTAGGGTTCGGGCTAGGGTTAGGGTTAGGGGACGGGGACGGTTTAGGGTCCAGGTGAGGGTACGACAACGCTTTAGGGGGAGCGTACGTGTGAGGGCGCGGGTTAGTGTCAGCGTACGGGTTAGGATTAGGGGACGGGTGAGGGTCAGGCTTCGGGAAAGGGTTAGGGTTAGGGTTCGGGCTAGGGTTAGGGTTAGGGGACGGGGACGGTTTAGGGTCCAGGTGAGGGTACGACAACGCTTTAGGGGGAGCGTACGTGTGAGGGCGTGGGTTAGTGTCAGCGTACGGGTTAGGATTAGGGGACGGGTGAGGGTCAGGCTTCGGGGAAGGGTTAGGGTTAGGGTTCGGGCTAGGGTTAGGGTTAGGGGACGGGGACGGTTTAGGGTCCAGGTGAGGGTACGACAACGCTTTAGGGGGAGCGTACGTGTGAGGGCGCGGGTTAGTGTCAGCGTACGGGTTAAGATTAGGGGACGGGTGAGGGTCAGGCTTCGGGGAAGGGTTAGGGTTAGGGTTCGGGCTAGGGTTAGGGTTAGGGGACGGGGACGATTTAGGGTCCAGGTGAGGGTTCGACAACGCTTTAGGGGGAGCGTACGTGTGAGGGCGCGGGTTAGTGTCAGCGTACGGGTTAGGATTAGGGGACGGGTGAGGGTCAGGCTTGGGGAAGGGTTAGGGTTAGGGTTCGGGCTAGGGTTAGGGTTAGGGGACGGGGACGGTTTAGGGTCCAGGTGAGGGTACGACAACGCTTTAGGGGGAGCGTACGTGTGAGGGCGCGGGTTAGTGTCAGCGTACGGGTTAGGATTAGGGGACGGGTGAGGGTCAGGCTTCGGGGAAGGGTTAGGGTTAGGGTTCGGTCTAGGGTTAGGGTTAGGGGACGGGGAAGGTTTAGGGTCCAGGTGAGGGTACGACAACGCTTTAGGGGGAGCGTACGTGTGAGGGCGCGGGTTAGTGTCAGCGTACGGGTTAGGATTAGGGGACGGGTGAGGGTCAGGCTTCGGGGAAGGGTTAGGGTTAGGGTTCGGGCTAGGGTTAGGGTTAGGGGACGGGGACGGTTTAGGGTCCAGGTGAGGGTACGACAACGCTTTAGGGGGAGCGTACGTGTGAGGGCGTGGGTTAGTGTCAGCGTACGGGTTAGGATTAGGGGACGGGTGAGGGTCAGGCTTCGGGGAAGGGTTAGGGTTAGGGTTCGGGCTAGGGTTAGGGTTAGGGGACGGGGACGGTTTAGGGTCCAGGTGAGGGTACGACAACGCTTTAGGGGGAGCGTACGTGTGAGGGCGCGGGTTAGTGTCAGCGTACGGGTTAGGATTAGGGGTCGGGTGAGGGTCAGGCTTCGGGGAAGGGTTAGGGTTAGGGTTCGGGCTAGGTTTAGGGTTAGGGGACGGGGACGGTTTAGGGTCCAGGTGAGGGTACGACAACGCTTTAGGGGGAGCGTACGTGTGAGGGCGCGGGTTAGTGTCAGCGTACGGGTTAGGATTAGGGGACGGGTGAGGGTCAGGCTTCGGGGAAGGGTTAGGGTTAGGGTTCGGTCTAGGGTTAGGGTTAGGGGACGGGGAAGGTTTAGGGTCCAGGTGAGGGTACGACAACGCTTTAGGGGGAGCGTACGTGTGAGGGCGCGGGTTAGTGTCAGCGTACGGGTTAGGATTAGGGGACGGGTGAGGGTCAGGCTTCGGGGAAGGGTTAGGGTTAGGGTTCGGGCTAGGGTTAGGGTTAGGGGACGGGGACGGTTTAGGGTCCAGGTGAGGGTACGACAACGCTTTAGGGGGAGCGTACGTGTGAGGGCGCGGGTTAGTGTCAGCGTACGGGTTAGGATTAGGTGACGGGTGAGGGTCAGGCTTCGGGGAAGGGTTAGGGTTAGGGTTCGGGCTAGGGTTAGGGTTAGGGGACGGGGACGGTTTAGGGTCCAGGTGAGGGTACGACAACGCTTTAGGGGGAGCGTACGTGTGAGGGCGCGGGTTAGTGTCAGCGTACGGGTTAGGATTAGGGGACGGGTGAGGGTCAGGCTTCGGGGAAGGGTTAGGGTTAGGGTTCGGGCTAGGGTTAGGGTTAGGGGACGGGGACGGTTTAGGGTCCAGGTGAGGGTACGACAACGCTTTAGGGGGAGCGTACGTGTGAGGGCGCGGGTTAGTGTCAGCGTACGGGTTAGGATTAGGGCACGGGTGAGGGTCAGGCTTCGGGGAAGTGTTAGGGTTAGGGTTTGGGCTAGGGTTAGGGTTAGGGGACGGGGACGGTTTAGGGTCCAGGTGAGGGTACGACAACGCTTTAGGGGGAGCGTACGTGTGAGGGCGCGGGTTAGTGTCAGCGTACGGGTTAGGATTAGGGGACGGGTGAGGGTCAGGCTTCGGGGAAGGGTTAGGGTTAGGGTTCGGGCTAGGGTTAGGGTTAGGGGACGGGGACGGTTTAGGGTCCGGTGAGGGTACGACAACGCTTTAGGGGGAGCGTACGTGTGAGGGCGCGGGTTAGTGTCAGCGTACGGGTTAGGATTAGGGGACGGGTGAGGGTCAGGCTTCGGGGAAGGGTTAGGGTTAGGGTTCGGGCTAGGGATATGGTTAGAGGACGGGGACGGTTTAGGGTCCAGGTGAGGGTACGACAACGCTTTAGGGGGAGCGTACGTGTGAGGGCGCGGGTTAGTGTCAGCGTACGGGTTAGGATTAGGGGACGGGTGAGGGTCAGGCTTCGGGGAAGGGTTAGGTTTAGGGTTCGGGCTAGGGTTAGGGTTAGGGGACGGGGACGGTTTAGGGTCCAGGTGAGGGTACGACAACGCTTTAGGGGGAGCGTACGTGTGAGGGCGCGGGTTAGTGTCAGCGTACGGGTTAGGATTAGGGGACGGGTGAGGGTCAGGCTTCGGGGAAGGGTTAGGGTTAGGGTTCGGGCTAGGGTTAGGGTTAGGGGACGGGGACGGTTTAGGGTCCAGGTGAGGGTAGGACAACGCTTTAGGGGAAGCGTACGTGTGAGGGCGCGGGTTAGTGTCAGCGTACGGGTTAGGATTAGGGGACGGGTGAGGGTCAGGCTTGGGGAAGGGTTAGGGTTAGGGTTCGGGCTAGGGTTAGGGTTAGGGGACGGGGACGGTTTAGGGTCCAGGTGAGGGTACGACAACGCTTTAGGGGGAGCGTACGTGTGAGGGCGCGGGTTAGTGTCAGCGTACGGGTTAGGATTAGGGGACGGGTGAGGGTCAGGCTTCGGGGAAGGGTTAGGGTTAGGGTTCGGGCTAGGGTTAGGGTTAGGGGACGGGGAAGGTTTAGGGTCCAGGTGAGGGTACGACAACGCTTTAGGGGGAGCGTACGTGTGAGGGCGCGGGTTAGTGTCAGCGTACGGGTTAGGATTAGGGGACGGGTGAGGGTCAGGCTTTGGGGAAGGGTTAGGGTTAGGGTTCGGGCTAGGGTTAGGGTTAGGGGACGGGGACGGTTTAGGGTCCAGGTGAGGGTACGACAACGCTTTAGGGGGAGCGTACGTGTGAGGGCGTGGGTTAGTGTCAGCGTACGGGTTAGGATTAGGGGACGGGTGAGGGTCAGGCTTCGGGGAAGGGTTAGGGTTAGGGTTCGGGCTAGGGTTAGAGTTAGGGGACGGGGACGGTTTAGGGTCCAGGTTAGGGTACGACAACGCTTTAGGGGGAGCGTACGTGTGAGGGCGCGGGTTAGTGTCAGCGTACGGGTTAGGATTAGGGGACGGGTGAGGGTCAGGCTTCGGGGAAGGGTTAGGGTTAGGGTTCGGGCTAGGGTTAGGGTTAGGGGACGGGGACGGTTTAGGGTCCAGGTGAGGGTATGACAACGCTTTAGGGGGAGCGTACGTGTGAGGGCGCGGGTTAGTGTCAGCGTACGGGTTAGGATTAGGGGACGGGTTAGGGTCAGGCTTCGGGGAAGGGTTAGGGTTAGGGTTCGGGCTAGGGTTAGGGTTAGGGGACGGGGACGGTTTAGGGTCCAGGTGAGGGTACGACAACGCTTTAGGGGGAGCGTACGTGTGAGGGCGCGGGTTAGTGTCAGCGTACGGGTTAGGATTAGGGGACGGGTGACGGTCAGGCTTGGGGAAGGGTTAGGGTTAGGGTTCGGGCTAGGGTTAGGGTTAGGGGACGGGGACGGTTTAGGGTCCAGGTGAGGGTACGACAACGCTTTAGGGGGAGCGTACGTGTGAGGGCGCGGGTTAGTGTCAGCGTACGGGTTAGGATTAGGGGACGGGTGAGGGTCAGGCTTCGGGGAAGGGTTAGGGTTTGGGTTCGGGCTAGGTTTAGGGTTAGGGGACGGGGACGGTTTAGGGTCCAGGTGAGGGTAGGACAAAGCTTTAGGGGGAGCGTACATGTGAGGGCGCGTGTTAGTGTCAGCGTACGGGTTAGGATTAGGGGACGGGTGAGGGTCAGGCTTCGGGGAAGGGTTACGGTTACGGTTCGGGCTAGGGTTAGGGTTAGGGGACGGGGACGGTTTAGGGTCCAGGTGAGGGTACGACAACGCTTTAGGGGTAGCGTACGTGTGAGGGCGCGGGTTAGTGTCAGCGTACGGGTTAGGATTAGGGGACGGGTGAGGGTCAGGCTTCGGGGAAGGGTTAGGGTTAGGGTTCGGGCTAGGGTTAGGTTTAGGGGACGGGGACGGTTTAGGGTCCATGTGAGGGTAGGACAACGCTTTAGGGGGAGCGTACGTGTGAGGGCGCGGGTTAGTGTCAGCGTACGGGTTAGGATTAGGGGACGGGTGAGGGTCAGGCTTGGGGAAGGGTTAGGGTTAGGGTTCGGGCTAGGGTTAGGGTTAGGTGACGGGGACGGTTTAGGGTCCAGGTGAGGGTACGACAACGCTTTAGGGGGAGCGTACGTGTGAGGGCGCGGGTTAGTGTCAGCGTACGGGTTAGGATTAGGGGACGGGTGAGGGTCAGGCTTCGGTGAAGGGTTAGGGTTAGGGTTCGGTCTAGGGTTAGGGTTAGGGGACGGGGAAGGTTTAGGGTCCAGGTGAGGGTACGACAACGCTTTAGGGGGAGCGTACGTGTGAGGGCGCCGGTTAGTGTCAGCGTACGGGTTAGGATTAGGGGACGGGTGAGGGTCAGGCTTCGGGGAAGGGTTAGGGTTAGGGTTCGGGCTAGGGTTAGGGTTAGGGGACGGAGACGGTTTAGGGTCCAGGTGAGGGTACGACAACGCTTTAGGGGGAGCGTACGTGTGAGGGCACGGGTTAGTGTCAGCGTACGGGTTAGGATTAGGGGACGGGTGAGGGTCAGGCTTCGGGGAAGGGTTAGGGTTAGGGTTCGGGCTAGGGTTAGGGTTAGGGGACGGGGACGGTTTAGGGTCCAGGTAAGGGTACGACAACGGTTTAGGGGGAGCGTACGTGTGAGGGCGCGGGTTAGTGTCAGCGTACGGGTTAGGATTAGGGGACGGGTGAGGGTCAGGCTTCGGGGAAGGGTTAGGGTTAGGGTTCGGGCTAGGGTTAGGGTTAGGGGACGGGGACGGTTTAGGGTCCAGGTGAGGGTACGACAACGCTTTAGGGGGAGCGTACGTGTGAGGGCGCGGGTTAGTGTCAGCGTACGGGTTAGGATTAGGGGACGGGTGAGTGTCAGGCTTCGGGGAAGGGTTAGGGTTAGGGTTCGGGCTACGGTTAGGGTTAGGGGACGGGGACAGTTTAGGGTCCAGGTGAGGGTAGGACAACGCTTTAGGGGGAGCGTACGTGTGAGGGCGCGGGTTAGTGTCAGCGTACGGGTTAGGATTAGGGGACGGGTGAGGGTCAGGCTTCGGGGAAGGGTTAGGGTTAGGGTTCGGGCTAGGGTTAGGGTTAGGGGACGGGGACGGTTTAGGGTCCAGGTGAGGGTACGACAACGCTTTAGGGGGAGCGTACGTGTGAGGGCGCGGGTTAGTGTCAGCGTACGGGTTAGGATTAGGGGACGGGTGAGGGTCAGGCTTCGGGGAAGGGTTAGGGTTAGGGTTCGGGCTAGGTTTAGGGTTAGGGGACGGGGACGGTTTAGGGTCCAGGTGAGGGTAGGACAACGCTTTAGGGGGAGCGTACGTGTGAGGGCGCGGGTTAGTGTCAGCGTACGGGTTAGGATTAGGGGACGGGTGAGGGTCAGGCTTCGGGGAAGGGTTACGGTTACAGTTCGGGCTAGGGTTAGGGTTAGGGGACGGGGACGGTTTAGGGTCCAGGTGAGGGTACGACAACGCTTTAGGGGGAGCGTACGTGTGAGGGCGCGGGTTAGTGTCAGCGTACGGGTTAGGATTAGGGGACGGGTGAGGGTCAGGCTTCGGGGAAGGGTTAGGGTTAGGGTTCGGGCTAGGGTTAGGTTTAGGGGACGGGGACGGTTTAGGGTCCAGGTGAGGGTAGGACAACGCTTTAGGGGGAGCGTACGTGTGAGGGCGCGGGTTAGTGTCAGCGTACGGGTTAGGATTAGGGGACGGGTGAGGGTCAGGCTTGGGGAAGGGTTAGGGTTAGGGTTCGGGCTAGGGTTAGGGTTAGGGGACGGGGACGGTTTAGGGTCCAGGTGAGGGTACGACAACGCTTTAGGGGGAGCGTACGTGTGAGGTCGCGGGTTAGTGTCAGCGTACGGGTTAGGATTAGGGGACGGGTGAGGGTCAGGCTTCGGTGAAGGGTTAGGGTTAGGGTTCGGTCTAGGGTTAGGGTTAGTGGACGGGGAAGGTTTAGGGTCCAGGTGAGGGTACGACAACGCTTTAGGGGGAGCGTACGTGTGAGGGCGCGGGTTAGTGTCAGCGTACGGGTTAGGATTAGGTGACGGGTGAGGGTCAGGCTTCGGGGAAGGGTTAGGGTTAGGGTTCGGGCTAGGGTTAGGGTTAGGGGACGGGGACGGTTTAGGGTCCAGGTGAGGGTACGACAACGCTTTAGGGGGAGTGTACGTGTGAGGGCGCGGGTTAGTGTCAGCGTACGGGTTAGGAGTAGGGGACGGGTGAGGGTCAGGCTTCGGGGAAGGGTTAGGGTTAGGGTTCGGGCTAGGGTTAGGGTTAGGGGACGGGGACGGTTTAGGGTCCAGGTGAGGGTACGACAACGCTTTAGGGGGAGCGTACGTGTGAGGGCGCGGGTTAGTGTCAGCGTACGGGTTAGGAGTAGGGGACGGGTGAGAGTCAGGCTTCGGGGAAGTGTTAGGGTTAGGGTTCGGGCTAGGGTTAGGTTTAGGGGACGGGGACGGTTTAGGGTCCAGGTGAGGGTACGACAACGCTTTAGGGGGAGCGTACGTGTGAGGGCGCGGGTTAGTGTCAGCGTACGGGTTAGGATTAGGGGACGGGTGAGGGTCAGGCTTCGGGGAAGGGTTAGGGTTAGGGTTCGGGCTAGGGTTAGGGTTAGGGGACGGGGACGCTTTAGGGTCCAGGTGAGGGTACGACAACGCTTTAGGGGGAGCGTACGTGTGAGGGCGCGGGTTAGTGTCAGCGTACGGGTTAGGATTAGGGGACGGGTGAGTGTCAGGCTTCGGGGAAGGGTTAGGGTTAGGGTTCGGGCTACGGTTAGGGTTAGGGGACGGGGACGGTTTAGGGTCCAGGTGAGGGTAGGACAACGCTTTAGGGGGAGCGTACGTGTGAGGGCGCGGGTTAGTGTCAGCGTACGGGTTAGGATTAGGGGACGGGTGAGGGTCAGGCTTGGGGAAGGGTTAGGGTTAGGGTTCGGGCTAGGGTTAGGGTTAGGAAACGGGGACGGTTTAGGGTCCAGGTGAGGGTACGACAACGCTTTAGGGGGAGCGTACGTGTGAGGGCGCGGGTTAGTGTCAGCGTACGGGTTAGGATTAGGGGACGGGTGAGGGTCAGGCTTCGGGGAAGGGTTAGGGTTAGGGTTCGGTCTAGGGTTAGGGTTAGGGGACGGGGAAGGTTTAGGGTCCAGGTGAGGGTACGACAACGCTTTAGGGGGAGCGTACGTGTGAGGGCGCGGGTTAGTGTCAGCGTACGGGTTAGGATTAGGGGACGGGTGAGGGTCAGGCTTCGGGGAAGGGTTACGGTTACGGTTCGGGCTAGGGTTAGGGTTAGGGGACGGGGACGGTTTAGGGTCCAGGTGAGGGTACGACAACGCTTTAGGGGGAGCGTACGTGTGAGGGCGCGGGTTAGTGTCAGCGTACGGGTTAGGATTAGGGGACGGGTGAGGGTCAGGCTTCGGGGAAGGGTTAGGGTTAGGGTTCGGGCTAGGGTTAGGGTTAGGGGACGGGGATGGTTTAGGGTCCAGGTGAGGGTACGACAACGCTTTAGGGGGAGCGTACGTGTGAGGGCGCGGGTTAGTGTCAGCGTACGGGTTAGGATTAGGGGACGGGTGAGGGTCAGGCTTCGGGGAAGGGTTAGGGTTAGGGTTCGGGCTAGGGTTAGGGTTAGGGGACGGGGACGGTTTAGGGTCCAGGTGAGGGTACGACAACGCTTTAGGGGGAGCGTACGTGTGAGGGCGCGGGTTAGTGTCAGCGTACGGGTTAGGATTAGGGGACGGGTGAGGGTCAGGCTTCGGGGAAGGGTTAGGGTTAGGGTTCGGGCTAGGGTTAGGGTTAGGGGACGGGGATGGTTTAGGGTCCAGGTGAGGGTACGACAACGCTTTAGGGGGAGCGTACGTGTGAGGGCGCGGGTTAGTGTCAGCGTACGGGTTAGGATTAGGGGACGGGTGAGGGTCAGGCTTCGGGGAAGTGTTAGGGTTAGGGTTCGGGCTAGGGTTAGGGTTAGGGGACGGGGACGGTTTAGGGTCCAGGTGAGGGTACGACAACGCTTTAGGGGGAGCGTACGTGTGAGGGCGCAGGTTAGTGTCAGCGTACGGGTTAGGATTAGGGGACGGGTGAGGGTCAGGCTTCGGGGAAGGGTTAGGGTTAGGGTTCGGGCTAGGGTTAGGGTTAGGGGACGGGGACGGTTTAGGGTCCAGGTGAGGGTACGACAACGCTTTAGGGGGAGCATACGTGTGAGGGCGCGGGTTAGTGTCAGCGTACGTGTTAGAATTAGGGGATGGGTGAGGGTCAGGCTTCGGGGAAGGGTTAGGGTTAGGGTTCGGGCTAGGGTTAGGGTTAGGGGACGGGGACGGTTTAGGGTCCAGGTGAGGGTACGACAACGCTTTAGGGGGAGCGTACGTGTGAGGGCGCGGGTTAGTGTCAGCGTACGGGTTAGGATTAGGGGACGGGTGAGGGTCAGGCTTCGGGGAAGTGTTAGGGTTAGGGTTCGGGCTAGGGTTAGGGTTAGGGGACGGGGAAGGTTTAGGGTCCAGGTGAGGGTACGACAACGCTTTAGGGGGAGCGTACGTGTGAGGGCGCAGGTTAGTGTCAGCGTACGGGTTAGGATTAGGGGACGGGTGAGGGTCAGGCTTCGGGGAAGGGTTAGGGTTAGGGTTCGGGCTAGGGTTAGGTTTAGGGGACGGGGACGGTTTAGGGTCCAGGTGAGGGTACGACAACGGTTTAGGGGGAGCGTACGTGTGAGGGCGTGGGTTAGTGTCAGCGTACGGGTTAGGATTAGGGGACGGATGAGGGTCAGGCTTCGGGGAAGGGTTAGGGTTACGGTTCGGGCTAGGGTTAGGGTTAGGGGACGGAGACGGTTTAGGGTCCAGGTGAGGGTACGACACCGCTTTAGGGGGAGCGTAGGTGTGAGGGCGCGGCTTAGTGTCAGCGTACGGGTTAGGATTAGGGGATGGGTGAGGGTCAGGCTTCGGGGAAGGGTTAGGGTTAGGGTTCGGGCTAGGGTTAGGGTTAGGGGACGGGGACGGTTTAGGGTCCAGGTGAGCGTACGACAACGCTTTAGGGGGAGCATACGTGTGAGGGCGCGGGTTAGTGTCAGCGTACGGGTTAGGATTAGGGGACGGGTGAGGGTCAGGCTTCGGGGAAGGGTTAGGGTTAGGGTTCGGTCTAGGGTTAGGGTTAGGGGACGGGGACGGTTTAGGGTCCAGGTGAGGGCACGACAACGCTTTAGGGGGAGTGTACGTGTGAGGGCGCGGGTTAGTGTCAGCGTACGGGTTAGGATTAGGGGACGGGTGAGGGTCAGGCTTGGGGAAGGGTTAGGGTTAGGGTTCGGGCTAGGGTTAGGGTTAGGAAACGGGGACGGTTTAGGGTCCAGGTGAGGGTACGACAACGCTTTAGGGGGAGCGTACGTGTGAGGGCGCGGGTTAGTGTCAGCGTACGGGTTAGGATTAGGGGACGGGTGAGGGTCAGGCTTCGGGGAAGGGTTAGGGTTAGGGTTCGGTCTAGGGTTAGGGTTAGGGGACGGGGAAGGTTTAGGGTCCAGGTGAGGGTACGACAACGCTTTAGGGGGAGCGTACGTGTGAGGGCGCGGGTTAGTGTCAGCGTACGGGTTAGGATTAGGGGACGGGTGAGGGTCAGGCTTCGGGGAAGGGTTACGGTTACGGTTCGGGCTAGGGTTAGGGTTAGGGGACGGGGACGGTTTAGGGTCCAGGTGAGGGTACGACAACGCTTTAGGGGGAGCGTACGTGTGAGGGCGCGGGTTAGTGTCAGCGTACGGGTTAGGATTAGGGGACGGATGAGGGTCAGGCTTCGGGGAAGGGTTAGGGTTAGGGTTCGGGCTAGGGTTAGGGTTAGGGGACGGGGACGGTTTAGGGTCCAGGTGAGGGTACGACAACGCTTTAGGGGGAGCGTACGTGTGAGGGCGCGGGTTAGTGTCAGCGTACGGGTTAGGATTAGGGGACGGGTGAGTGTCAGGCTTCGGGGAAGGCTTAGGGTTAAGGTTCGGGCTAGGGTTAGGGTTAGGGGACGGGGACGGTTTAGGGTCCAGGTGAGGGTACGACAACGCTCTAGGGGGAGCGTACGTGTGAGGGCGCGGGTTAGTGTCAGCGTACGGGTTAGGATTAGGGGACGGGTGAGGGTCAGGCTTCGGGGAAGGGTTAGGGTTAGGGTTCGGGCTAGGGTTAGGGTTAGGGGACGGGGACGGTTTAGGGTCCAGGTGAGGGTACGACAACGCTTTAGGGGGAGCGTACGTGTGAGGGCGCGGGTTAGTGTCAGCGTACGGGTTAGGATTAGGGGACGGGTGAGGGTCAGGCTTCGGGGAAGGGTTAGGGTTAGGGTTCGGGCTAGGGTTAGGGTTAGGGGACGGGGACGGTTTAGGGTCCAGGTGAGGGTACGACAATGCTTTAGGGGGAGCGTACGTGTGAGGGCGCGGGTTAGTGTCCGCGTACGGGTTAGGATTAGGGGACGGGTGAGGGTCAGGCTTCGGGGAAGGGTTAGGGTTAGGGTTCGGGCTAGGGTTAGGGTTAGGGGACGGGGACGGTTTAGGGTCCAGGTGAGGGTACGACAACGCTTTAGGGGGAGCGTACGTGTGAGGGCGCGGGTTAGTGTCAGCGTACGGGTTAGGATTAGGGGACGGGTGAGGGTCAGGCTTCGGGGAAGGGTTAGGGTTAGGGTTCGGGCTAGGGTTAGGGTTAGGAAACGGGGACGGTTTAGGGTCCAGGTGAGGGTACGACAACGTTGTAGGGGGAGCGTACGTGTGAGGGAATGGGTTAGTGTCAGCGTACGGGTTAGGATTAGGGGACGGGTGAGGGTCAGGCTTCGGGGAAGGGTTAGGGTTAGGGTTCGGGCTAGGGTTAGGGTTAGGGGACGGGGACGGTTTAGGGTCCAGGTGAGGGTACGACAACGCTCTAGGTGGAGCGTACGTGTGAGGGCACGGGTTAGTGTCAGCGTACGGGTTAGGATTAGGGGACGGGTGAGGGTCAGGCTTCGGGGAAGGGTTAGGGTTAAGGTTCGGGCTAGGGTTAGGGTTAGGGGACGGGGACGGTTTAGGGTCCAGGTGAGGGTACGACAACGCTCTAGGGGGAGCGTACGTGTGAGGGCGCGGGTTAGTGTCAGCGTACGGGTTAGGATTAGGGGAAGGGTGAGGGTCAGGCTTCGCGGAAGGGTTAGGGTTAGGGTTCGGGCTAAGGTTAGGGTTAGGGGACGGGGACGGTTTAGGGTCCAGGTGAGGGTACGACAACGCTTTAGGGGGAACGTACGTGTGAGGGCGCGGGTTAGTGTCAGCGTACGGGTTAGGATTAGGGGAAGGGTGAGTGTCAGGCTTCGGGGAAGGGTTAGGGTTAGGGTTCGGGCTAGGGTTAGGGTTAGGGGACGGGGACGGTTTAGGGTCCAGGTAAGGGTACGACAACGCTTTAGGGGGAGCGTACGTGTGAGGGCGCGGGTTAGTGTCAGCGTACGGGTTAGGATTAGGGGACGGGTGAGGGTCAGGCTTCGGGGAAGGGTTAGGGTTAGGGTTCGGGCTAGGGTTAGGGTTAGGGGACGGGGACGGTTTAGGGTCCAGGTGAGGGTACGACAACGCTTTAGGGGGAGCGTACGTGTGAGGGCGCGGGTTAGTGTCAGCGTACGGGTTAGGATTAGGGGACGGGTGAGTGTCAGGCTTCGGGGAAGGGTTAGGGTTAGGGTTCGGGCTACGGTTAGGGTTAGGGGACGGGGACAGTTTAGGGTCCAGGTGAGGGTAGGACAACGCTTTAGGGGGAGCGTACGTGTGAGGGCGCGGGTTAGTGTCAGCGTACGGGTTAGGATTAGGGGACGGGTGAGGGTCAGGCTTCGGGGAAGGGTTAGGGTTAGGGTTCGGGCTAGGGTTAGGGTTAGGGGACGGGGACGGTTTAGGGTCCAGGTGAGGGTACGACAACGCTTTAGGGGGAGCGTACGTGTGAGGGCGCGGGTTAGTGTCAGCGTACGGGTTAGGATTAGGGGACGGGTGAGGGTCAGGCTTCGGGGAAGGGTTAGGGTTAGGGTTCGGGCTAGGTTTAGGGTTAGGGGACGGGGACGGTTTAGGGTCCAGGTGAGGGTAGGACAACGCTTTAGGGGGAGCGTACGTGTGAGGGCGCGGGTTAGTGTCAGCGTACGGGTTAGGATTAGGGGACGGGTGAGGGTCAGGCTTCGGGGAAGGGTTACGGTTACAGTTCGGGCTAGGGTTAGGGTTAGGGGACGGGGACGGTTTAGGGTCCAGGTGAGGGTACGACAACGCTTTAGAGGGAGCGTACGTGTGAGGGCGCGGGTTAGTGTCAGCGTACGGGTTAGGATTAGGGGACGGGTGAGGGTCAGGCTTCGGGGAAGGGTTAGGGTTAGGGTTCGGGCTAGGGTTAGGGTTAGGGGACGGGGACGGTTTAGGGTCCAGGTGAGGGTAGGACAACGCTTTAGGGGGAGCGTACGTGTGAGGGCGCGGGTTAGTGTCAGCGTACGGGTTAGGATTAGGGGACGGGTGAGGGTCAGGCTTGGGGAAGGGTTAGGGATAGGGTTCGGGCTAGGGTTAGGGTTAGGGGACGGGGACGGTTTAGGGTCCAGGTGAGGGTACGACAACGCTTTAGGGGGAGCGTACGTGTGAGGTCGCGGGTTAGTGTCAGCGTACGGGTTAGGATTAGGGGACGGGTGAGGGTCAGGCTTCGGTGAAGGGTTAGGGTTAGGGTTCGGTCTAGGGTTAGGGTTAGGGGACGGGGAAGGTTTAGGGTCCAGGTGAGGGTACGACAACGCTTTAGGGGGAGCGTACGTGTGAGGGCGCGGGTTAGTGTCAGCGTACGGGTTAGGATTAGGGGACGGGTGAGGGTCAGGCTTCGGGGAAGGGTTAGGGTTAGGGTTCGGGCTAGGGTTAGGGTTAGGGGACGGGGACGGTTTAGGGTCCAGGTGAGGGTACGACAACGCTTTAGGGGGAGCGTACGTGTGAGGGCGCGGGTTAGTGTCAGCGTACGGGTTAGGAGTAGGGGACGGGTGAGGGTCAGGCTTCGGGGAAGGGTTAGGGTTAGGGTTCGGGCTAGGGTTAGGGTTAGGGGACGGGGACGGTTTAGGGTCCAGGTGAGGGTACGACAACGCTTTAGGGGGAGCGTACGTGTGAGGGCGCGGGTTAGTGTCAGCGTACGGGTTAGGAGTAGGGGACGGGTGAGAGTCAGGCTTCGGGGAAGTGTTCGGGTTAGGGTTCGGGCTAGGGTTAGGGTTAGGGGACGGGGACGGTTTAGGGTCCAGGTGAGGGTACGACAACGCTTTAGGGGGAGCGTACGTGTGAGGGCGCGGGTTAGTGTCAGCGTACGGGTTAGGATTAGGGGACGGGTGAGGGTCAGGCTTCGGGGAAGGGTTAGGGTTAGGGTTCGGGCTAGGGTTAGGGTTAGGGGACGGGGACGCTTTAGGGTCCAGGTGAGGGTACGACAACGCTTTAGGGGGAGCGTACGTGTGAGGGCGCGGGTTAGTGTCAGCGTACGGGTTAGGATTAGGGGACGGGTGAGTGTCAGGCTTCGGGGAAGGGTTAGGGTTAGGGTTCGGGCTACGGTTAGGGTTAGGGGACGGGGACGGTTTAGGGTCCAGGTGAGGGTAGGACAACGCTTTAGGGGGAGCGTACGTGTGAGGGCGCGGGTTAGTGTCAGCGTACGGGTTAGGATTAGGGGACGGGTGAGGGTCAGGCTTGGGGAAGGGTTAGGGTTAGGGTTCGGGCTAGGGTTAGGGTTAGGAAACGGGGACGGTTTAGGGTCCAGGTGAGGGTACGACAACGCTTTAGGGGGAGCGTACGTGTGAGGGCGCGGGTTAGTGTCAGCGTACGGGTTAGGATTAGGGGACGGGTGAGGGTCAGGCTTCGGGGAAGGGTTAGGGTTAGGGTTCGGTCTAGGGTTAGGGTTAGGGGACGGGGAAGGTTTAGGGTCCAGGTGAGGGTACGACAACGCTTTAGGGGGAGCGTACGTGTGAGGGCGCGGGTTAGTGTCAGCGTACGGGTTAGGATTAGGGGACGGGTGAGGGTCAGGCTTCGGGGAAGGGTTACGGTTACGGTTCGGGCTAGGGTTAGGGTTAGGGGACGGGGACGGTTTAGGGTCCAGGTGAGGGTACGACAACGCTTTAGGGGGAGCGTACGTGTGAGGGCGCGGGTTAGTGTCAGCGTACGGGTTAGGATTAGGGGACGGGTGAGGGTCAGGCTTCGGGGAAGCGTTAGGGTTAGGGTTCGGGCTAGGGTTAGGGTTAGGGGACGGGGATGGTTTAGGGTCCAGGTGAGGGTACGACAACGCTTTAGGGGGAGCGTACGTGTGAGGGCGCGGGTTAGTGTCAGCGTACGGGTTAGGATTAGGGGACGGGTGAGGGTCAGGCTTCGGGGAAGGGTTAGGGTTAGGGTTCGGGCTAGGGTTAGGGTTAGGGGACGGGGACGGTTTAGGGTCCAGGTGAGGGTACGACAACGCTTTAGGGGGAGCGTACGTGTGAGGGCGCGGGTTAGTGTCAGCGTACGGGTTAGGATTAGGGGACGGGTGAGGGTCAGGCTTCGGGGAAGGGTTAGGGTTAGGGTTCGGGCTAGGGTTAGGGTTAGGGGACGGGGATGGTTTAGGGTCCAGGTGAGGGTACGACAACGCTTTAGGGGGAGCGTACGTGTGAGGGCGCGGGTTAGTGTCAGCGTACGGGTTAGGATTAGGGGACGGGTGAGGGTCAGGCTTCGGGGAAGGGTTAGGGTTAGGGTTCGGGCTAGGGTTAGGGTTAGGGGACGGGGACGGTTTAGGGTCCAGGTGAGGGTACGACAACGCTTTAGGGGGAGCGTACGTGTGAGGGCGCAGGTTAGTGTCAGCGTACGGGTTAGGATTAGGGGACGGGTGAGGGTCAGGCTTCGGGGAAGGGTTAGGGTTAGGGTTCGGGCTAGGGTTAGGGTTAGGGGACGGGGACGGTTTAGGGTCCAGGTGAGGGTACGACAACGCTTTAGGGGGAGCATACGTGTGAGGGCGCGGGTTAGTGTCAGCGTACGTGTTAGAATTAGGGGATGGGTGAGGGTCAGGCTTCGGGGAAGGGTTAGGGTTAGGGTTCGGGCTAGGGTTAGGGTTAGGGGACGGGGACGGTTTAGGGTCCAGGTGAGGGTACGACAACGCTTTAGGGGGAGCGTACGTGTGAGGGCGCGGGTTAGTGTCAGCGTACGGGTTAGGATTAGGGGACGGGTGAGGGTCAGGCTTCGGGGAAGTGTTAGGGTTAGGGTTCGGGCTAGGGTTAGGGTTAGGGGACGGGGAAGGTTTAGGGTCCAGGTGAGGGTACGACAACGCTTTAGGGGGAGCGTAGGTGTGAGGGCGCGGCTTAGTGTCAGCGTACGGGTTAGGATTAGGGGATGGGTGAGGGTCAGGCTTCGGGGAAGGGTTAGGGTTAGGGTTCGGGCTAGGGTTAGGGTTAGGGGACGGGGACGGTTTAGGGTCCAGGTGAGCGTACGACAACGCTTTAGGGGGAGCGTACGTGTGAGGGCGCGGGTTAGTGTCAGCGTACGGGTTAGGATTAGGGGACGGGTGAGGGTCAGGCTTCGGGGAAGGGTTAGGGTTAGGGTTCGGTGTAGGGTTAGGGTTAGGGGACGGGGACGGTTTAGGGTCCAGGTGAGGGCACGACAACGCTTTAGGGGGAGCGTACGTGTGAGGGCGCGGGTTAGTGTCAGCGTACGGGTTAGGATTAGGGGACGGGTGAGGGTCAGGCTTGGGGAAGGGTTAGGGTTAGGGTTCGGGCTAGGGTTAGGGTTAGGAAACGGGGACGGTTTAGGGTCCAGGTGAGGGTACGACAACGCTTTAGGGGGAGCGTACGTGTGAGGGCGCGGGTTAGTGTCAGCGTACGGGTTAGGATTAGGGGACGGGTGAGGGTCAGGCTTCGGGGAAGGGTTAGGGTTAGGGTTCGGTCTAGGGTTAGGGTTAGGGGACGGGGAAGGTTTAGGGTCCAGGTGAGGGTACGACAACGCTTTAGGGGGAGCGTACGTGTGAGGGCGCGGGTTAGTGTCAGCGTACGGGTTAGGATTAGGGGACGGGTGAGTGTCAGGCTTCGGGGAAGGGTTAGGGTTAGGGTTCGGGCTAGGGTTAGGGTTAGGGGACGGAGACGGTTTAGGGTCCAGGTGAGGGTACGACAACGCTTTAGGGGGAGCGTAGGTGTGAGGGCGCGGGTTAGTGTCAGCGTACGGGTTAGGATTAGGGGACGGGTGAGGGTCAGGCTTGGGGAAGGGTTAGGGTTAGGGTTCGGGCTAGGGTTAGGGTTAGGGGACGGGGACGGTTTAGGGTCCAGGTGAGGGTACGACAACGCTTTAGGGGGAGCGTACGTGTGAGGGCGCGGGTTAGTGTCAGCGTACGGGTTAGGATTAGGGGACGGGTTAGGGTCAGGCTTCGGGGAAGGGTTAGGGTTAGTGTTCGGTCTAGGGTTAGGGTTAGGGGACGGGGAAGGTTTAGGGTCCAGGTGAGGGTACGACAACGCTTTAGGGGGAGCGTACGTGTGAGGGCGCGGGTTAGTGTCAGCGTACGGGTTAGGATTAGGGGACGGGTGAGGGTCAGGCTTCGGGGAAGGGTTACGGTTACGGTTCGGGCTAGGGTTAGGGTTAGGGGACGGGGACGGTTTAGGGTCCAGGTGAGGGTACTACAACGCTTTAGGGGGAGCGTACGTGTGAGGGCGCGGGTTAGTGTCAGCGTACGGGTTAGGATTAGGGGACGGGTGAGGGTCAGGCTTCGGGGAAGCGTTAGGGTTAGGGTTCGGGCTAGGGTTAGGGTTAGGGGACGGGGATGGTTTAGGGTCCAGGTGAGGGTACGACAACGCTTTAGGGGGAGCGTACGTGTGAGGGCGCGGGTTAGTGTCAGCGTACGGGTTAGGATTAGGGGACGGGTGAGGGTCAGGCTTCGGGGAAGGGTTAGGGTTAGGGTTCGGGCTAGGGTTAGGGTTAGGGGACGGGGACGGTTTAGGGTCCAGGTGAGGGTACGACAACGCTTTAGGGGGAGCGTACGTGTGAGGGCGCGGGTTAGTGTCAGCGTACGGGTTAGGATTAGGGGACGGGTGAGGGTCAGGCTTCGGGGAAGGGTTAGGGTTAGGGTTCGGGCTAGGGTTAGGGTTAGGGGACGGGGATGGTTTAGGGTCCAGGTGAGGGTACGACAACGCTTTAGGGGGAGCGTACGTGTGAGGGCGCGGGTTAGTGTCAGCGTACGGGTTAGGATTAGGGGACGGGTGAGGGTCAGGCTTCGGGGAAGGGTTAGGGTTAGGGTTCGGGCTAGGGTTAGGGTTAGGGGACGGGGACGGTTTAGGGTCCAGGTGAGGGTACGACAACGCTCTAGGTGGAGCGTACGTGTGAGGGCACGGGTTAGTGTCAGCGTACGGGTTAGGATTAGGGGACGGGTGAGGGTCAGGCTTCGGGGAAGGGTTAGGGTTAAGGTTCGGGCTAGGGTTAGGGTTAGGGGACGGGGACGGTTTAGGGTCCAGGTGAGGGTACGACAACGCTCTAGGGGGAGCATACGTGTGAGGGCGCGGGTTAGTGTCAGCGTACGGGTTAGGATTAGGGGAAGGGTGAGGGTCAGGCTTCGCGGAAGTGTTAGGGTTAGGGTTCGGGCTAAGGTTAGGGTTAGGGGACGGGGACGGTTTAGGGTCCAGGTGAGGGTACGACAACGCTTTAGGGGGAACGTACGTGTGAGGGCGCGGGTTAGTGTCAGCGTACGGGTTAGGATTAGGGGAAGGGTGAGTGTCAGGCTTCGGGGAAGGGTTAGGGTTAGGGTTCAGGCTAGGGTTAGGTTTAGGGGACGGGGACGGTTTAGGGTCCAGGTGAGTGTACGACAACGCTTTAGGGGGAGCGTACGTGTGAGGGCGCGGGTTAGTGTCAGCGTACGGGTTAGGATTAGGGGACGGGTGAGGGTCAGGCTTCGGGGAAGGGTTAGGGTTAGGGTTCGGGCTAGGGTTAGGGTTAGGGGACGGGGACGGTTTACGGTCCAGGTGAGGGTACGACAACGCTTTAGGGGGAGCGTACGTGTGAGTGCGCGGGTTAGTGTCAGCGTACGGGTTAGGATTAGGGGACGGGTGAGGGTCAGGCTTCGGGGAAGGGTTAGGGTTAGGGTTCGGGCTAGGGTTAGGGTTAGGGGACGGGGACGGTTTAGGGTCCAGGTGAGGGTACGACAACGCTTTAGGGGGAGCGTACGTGTGAGGGCGCGGGTTAGTGTCAGCGTACGGGTTAGGATTAGGGGACGGGTGAGGGTCAGGCTTCGGGAAAGGGTTAGGGTTAGGGTTCGGGCTAGGGTTAGGGTTAGGGGACGGGGACGGTTTAGGGTCCAGGTGAGGGTACGACAACGCTTTAGGGGGAGCGTACGTGTGAGGGCGTGGGTTAGTGTCAGCGTACGGGTTAGGATTAGGGGACGGGTGAGGGTCAGGCTTCGGGGAAGGGTTAGGGTTAGGGTTCGGGCTAGGGTTAGGGTTAGGGGACGGGGACGGTTTAGGGTCCAGGTGAGGGTACGACAACGCTTTAGGGGGAGCGTACGTGTGAGGGCGCGGGTTAGTGTCAGCGTACGGGTTAAGATTAGGGGACGGGTGAGGGTCAGGCTTCGGGGAAGGGTTAGGGTTAGGGTTCGGGCTAGGGTTAGGGTTAGGGGACGGGGACGATTTAGGGTCCAGGTGAGGGTTCGACAACGCTTTAGGGGGAGCGTACGTGTGAGGGCGCGGGTTAGTGTCAGCGTACGGGTTAGGATTAGGGGACGGGTGAGGGTCAGGCTTGGGGAAGGGTTAGGGTTAGGGTTCGGGCTACGGTTAGGGTTAGGGGACGGGGACGGTTTAGGGTCCAGGTGAGGGTACGACAACGCTTTAGGGGGAGCGTACGTGTGAGGGCGCGGGTTAGTGTCAGCGTACGGGTTAGGATTAGGGGACGGGTGAGGGTCAGGCTTCGGGGAAGGGTTAGGGTTAGGGTTCGGTCTAGGGTTAGGGTTAGGGGACGGGGAAGGTTTAGGGTCCAGGTGAGGGTACGACAACGCTTTAGGGGGAGCGTACGTGTGAGGGCGCGGGTTAGTGTCAGCGTACGGGTTAGGATTAGGGGACGTGTGAGGGTCAGGCTTCGGGGAAGGGTTAGGGTTAGGGTTCGGGCTAGGGTTAGGGTTAGGGGACGGGGACGGTTTAGGGTCCAGGTGAGGGTACGACAACGCTTTAGGGGGAGCGTACGTGTGAGGGCGCGGGTTAGTGTCAGCGTACGGGTTAGGATTAGGGGACGGGTGAGGGTCAGGCTTCGGGGAAGGGTTAGGGTTAGGGTTCGGGCTAGGGTTAGGGTTAGGGGACGGGGACGGTTTAGGGTCCAGGTGAGGGTACGACAACGCTTTAGGGGGAGCGTACGTGTGAGGGCGCGGGTTAGTGTCAGCGTACGGGTTAGGATTAGTGGTCGGGTGAGGGTCAGGCTTCGGGGAAGGGTTAGGGTTAGGGTTCGGGCTAGGTTTAGGGTTAGGGGACGGGGACGGTTTAGGGTCCAGGTGAGGGTACGACAACGCTTTAGGGGGAGCGTACGTGTGAGGGCGCGGGTTAGTGTCAGCGTACGGGTTAGGATTAGGGGACGGGTGAGGGTCAGGCTTCGGGGAAGGGTTAGGGTTAGGGTTCGGGCTAGGGTTAGGGTTAGGGGACGGGGACGGTTTAGGGTCCAGTTGAGGGTACGACAACGCTTTAGGGGGAGCGTACGTGTGAGGGCGCGGGTTAGTGTCAGCGTACGGGTTAGGATTAGGGGACGGGTGAGGGTCAGGCTTCGGGGAAGGGTTAGGGTTAGGGTTCGGGCTAGGGTTAGGGTTAGGGGACGGGGAAGGTTTAGGGTCCAGGTGAGGGTACGACAACGCTTTAGGGGGAGCGTACGTGTGAGGGCGCGGGTTAGTGTCAGCGTACGGGTTAGGATTAGGGGACGGGTGAGGGTCAGGCTTCGGGGAAGGGTTAGGGTTAGGGTTCGGGCTAGGGTTAGGGTTAGGGGACGGGGACGGTTTAGGGTCCAGGTGAGGGTACGACAACGCTTTAGGGGGAGCGTACGTGTGAGGGCGCGGGTTAGTGTCAGCGTACGGGTTAGGATTAGGTGACGGGTGAGGGTCAGGCTTCGGGGAAGGGTTAGGGTTAGGGTTCGGGCTAGGGTTAGGGTTAGGGGACGGGGACGGTTTAGGGTCCAGGTGAGGGTACGACAACGCTTTAGGGGGAGCGTACGTGTGAGGGCGCGGGTTAGTGTCAGCGTACGGGTTAGGATTAGGGGACGGGTGAGGGTCAGGCTTCGGGGAAGGGTTAGGGTTAGGGTTCGGGCTAGGGTTAGGGTTAGGGGACGGGGACGGTTTAGGGTCCAGGTGAGGGTACGACAACGCTTTAGGGGGAGCGTACGTGTGAGGGCGCGGGTTAGTGTCAGCGTACGGGTTAGGATTAGGGCACGGGTGAGGGTCAGGCTTCGGGGAAGTGTTAGGGTTAGGGTTTGGGCTAGGGTTAGGGTTAGGGGACGGGGACGGTTTAGGCTCCAGGTGAGGGTACGACAACGCTTTAGGGGGAGCGTACGTGTGAGGGCGCGGGTTAGTGTCAGCGTACGGGTTAGGATTAGGGGACGGGTGAGGGTCAGGCTTCGGGGAAGGGTTAGGGTTAGGGTTCGGGCTAGGGTTAGGGTTAGGGGACGGGGACGGTTTAGGGTCCAGGTGAGGGTACGACAACGCTTTAGGGGGAGCGTACGTGTGAGGGCGCGGGTTAGTGTCAGCGTACGGGTTAGGATTAGGTGACGGGTGAGGGTCAGGCTTCGGGGAAGGGTTAGGGTTAGGGTTCGGGCTAGGGTTAGGGTTAGGGGACGGGGACGGTTTAGGGTCCAGGTGAGGGTACGACAACGCTTTAGGGGGAGCGTACGTGTGAGGGCGCGGGTTAGTGTCAGCGTACGGGTTAGGATTAGGGGACGGGTGAGGGTCAGGCTTCGGGGAAGGGTTAGGGTTAGGGTTCGGGCTAGGGTTAGGGTTAGGGGACGGGGACGGTTTAGGGTCCAGGTGAGGGTACGACAACGCTTTAGGGGGAGCGTACGTGTGAGGGCGCGGGTTAGTGTCAGCGTACGGGTTAGGATTAGGGCACGGGTGAGGGTCAGGCTTCGGGGAAGTGTTAGGGTTAGGGTTTGGGCTAGGGTTAGGGTTAGGGGACGGGGACGGTTTAGGGTCCAGGTGAGGGTACGACAACGCTTTAGGGGGAGCGTACGTGTGAGGGCGCGGGTTAGTGTCAGCGTACGGGTTAGGATTAGGGGACGGTTGAGGGTCAGGCTTCGGGGAAGGGTTAGGGTTAGGGTTCGGGCTAGGGTTAGGGTTAGGGGACGGGGACGGTTTAGGGTCCGGTGAGGGTACGACAACGCTTTAGGGGGAGCGTACGTGTGAGGGCGCGGGTTAGTGTCAGCGTACGGGTTAGGATTAGGGGACGGGTGAGGGTCAGGCTTCGGGGAAGGGTTAGGGTTAGGGTTCGGGCTAGGGATATGGTTAGAGGACGGGGACGGTTTAGGGTCCAGGTGAGGGTACGACAACGCTTTAGGGGGAGCGTACGTGTGAGGGCGCGGGTTAGTGTCAGCGTACGGGTTAGGATTAGGGGACGGGTGAGGGTCAGGCTTCGGGGAAGGGTTAGGGTTAGGGTTCGGGCTAGGGTTAGGGTTAGGGGACGGGGACGGTTTAGGGTGCAGGTGAGGGTACGACAACGCTTTAGGGGGAGCGTACGTGTGAGGGCGCGGGTTAGTGTCAGCGTACGGGTTAGGATTAGGGGACGGGTGAGGGTCAGGCTTCGGGGAAGGGTTAGGGTTAGGGTTCGGGCTAGGGTTAGGGTTAGGGGACGGGGACGGTTTAGGGTCCAGGTGAGGGTAGGACAACGCTTTAGGGGGAGCGTACGTGTGAGGGCGCGGGTTAGTGTCAGCGTACGGGTTAGGATTAGGGGACGGGTGAGGGTCAGGCTTGGGGAAGGGTTAGGGTTAGGGTTCGGGCTAGGGTTAGGGTTAGGGGACGGGGACGGTTTAGGGTCCAGGTGAGGGTACGACAACGCTTTAGGGGGAGCGTACGTGTGAGGGCGCGGGTTAGTGTCAGCGTACGGGTTAGGATTAGGGGACGGGTGAGGGTCAGGCTTCGGGGAAGGGTTAGGGTTAGGGTTCGGGCTAGGGTTAGGGTTAGGGGACGGGGAAGGTTTAGGGTCCAGGTGAGGGTACGACAACGCTTTAGGGGGAGCGTACGTGTGAGGGCGCGGGTTAGTGTCAGCGTACGGGTTAGGATTAGGGGACGGGTGAGGGTCAGGCTTCGGGGAAGGGTTAGGGTTAGGGTTCGGGCTAGGGTTAGGGTTAGGGGACGGGGACGGTTTAGGGTCCAGGTGAGGGTACGACAACGCTTTAGGGGGAGCGTACGTGTGAGGGCGCGGGTTAGTGTCAGCGTACGGGTTAGGATTAGGGGACGGGTGAGGGTCAGGCTTCGGGGAAGGGTTAGGGTTAGGGTTCGGGCTAGGGTTAGGGTTAGGGGACGGGGACGGTTTAGGGTCCTGGTTAGGGTACGACAACGCTTTAGGGGGAGCGTACGTGTGAGGGCGCGGGTTAGTGTCAGCGTACGGGTTAGGATTAGGGGACGGGTGAGGGTCAGGCTTCGGGGAAGGGTTAGGGTTAGGGTTCGGGCTAGGGTTAGGGTTAGGGGACGGGGACGGTTTAGGGTCCAGGTGAGGGTACGACAACGCTTTAGGGGGAGCGTACGTGTGAGGGCGCGGGTTAGTGTCAGCGTACGGGTTAGGATTAGGGGACGGGTTAGGGTCAGGCTTCGGGGAAGGGTTAGGGTTAGGGTTCGGGCTAGGGTTAGGGTTAGGGGACGGGGACGGTTTAGGGTCCAGGTGAGGGTACGACAACGCTTTAGGGGGAGCGTACGTGTGAGGGCGCGGGTTAGTGTCAGCGTACGGGTTAGGATTAGGGGACGGGTGAGTGTCAGGCTTCGGGGAAGGGTTAGGGTTAGGGTTCGGGCTACGGTTAGGGTTAGGGGACGGGGACGGTTTAGGGTCCAGGTGAGGGTAGGACAACGCTTTAGGGGGAGCGTACGTGTGAGGGCGCGGGTTAGTGTCAGCGTACGGGTTAGGATTAGGGGACGGGTGAGGGTCAGGCTTCGGGGAAGGGTTAGGGTTAGGGTTCGGGCTAGGGTTAGGGTTAGGGGACGGGGACGGTTTAGGGTCCAGGTGAGGGTACGACAACGCTTTAGGGGGAACGTACGTGTGAGGGCGCGGGTTAGTGTCAGCGTACGGGTTAGGATTAGGGGACGGGTGAGGGTCAGGCTTCGGGGAAGGGTTAGGGTTTGGGTTCGGGCTAGGTTTAGGGTTAGGGGACGGGGACGGTTTAGGGTCCAGGTGAGGGTAGGACAACGCTTTAGGGGGAGCGTACGTGTGAGGGCGCGGGTTAGTGTCAGCGTACGGGTTAGGATTAGGGGACGGGTGAGGGTCAGGCTTCGGGGAAGGGTTACGGTTACGGTTCGGGCTAGGGTTAGGGTTAGGGGACGGGGACGGTTTAGGGTCCAGGTGAGGGTACGACAACGCTTTAGGGGGAGCGTACGTGTGAGGGCGCGGGTTAGTGTCAGCGTACGGGTTAGGATTAGGGGACGGGTGAGGGTCAGGCTTCGGGGAAGGGTTAGGGTTAGGGTTCGGGCTAGGGTTAGGTTTAGGGGACGGGGACGGTTTAGGGTCCATGTGAGGGTAGGACAACGCTTTAGGGGGAGCGTACGTGTGAGGGCGCGGGTTAGTGTCAGCGTACGGGTTAGGATTAGGGGACGGGTGAGGGTCAGGCTTGGGGAAGGGTTAGGGTTAGGGTTCGGGCTAGGGTTAGGGTTAGGTGACGGGGACGGTTTAGGGTCCAGGTGAGGGTACGACAACGCTTTAGGGGGAGCGTACGTGTGAGGGCGCGGGTTAGTGTCAGCGTACGGGTTAGGATTAGGGGACGGGTGAGGGTCAGGCTTCGGTGAAGGGTTAGGGTTAGGGTTCGGTCTAGGGTTAGGGTTAGGGGACGGGGAAGGTTTAGGGTCCAGGTGAGGGTACGACAACGCTTTAGGGGGAGCGTACGTGTGAGGGCGTGGGTTAGTGTCAGCGTACGGGTTAGGATTAGGGGACGGGTGAGTGTCAGGCTTCGGGGAAGGGTTAGGGTTAGGGTTCGGGCTAGGGTTAGGGTTAGGGGACGGGGACGGTTTAGGGTCCAGGTGAGGGTACGACAACGCTTTAGGGGGAGCGTACGTGTGAGGGCACGGGTTAGTGTCAGCGTACGGGTTAGGATTAGGGGACGGGTGAGGGTCAGGCTTCGGGGAAGGGTTAGGGTTAGGGTTCGGGCTAGGGTTAGGGTTAGGGGACGGGGACGGTTTAGGGTCCAGGTAAGGGTACGACAACGCTTTAGGGGGAGCGTACGTGTGAGGGCGCGGGTTAGTGTCAGCGTACGGGTTAGGATTAGGGGACGGGTGAGGGTCAGGCTTCGGGGAAGGGTTAGGGTTAGGGTTCGGGCTAGGGTTAGGGTTAGGGGACGGGGACGGTTTAGGGTCCAGGTGAGGGTACGACAACGCTTTAGGGGGAGCGTACGTGTGAGGGCGCGGGTTAGTGTCAGCGTACGGGTTAGGATTAGGGGACGGGTGAGTGTCAGGCTTCGGGGAAGGGTTAGGGTTAGGGTTCGGGCTACGGTTAGGGTTAGGGGACGGGGACGGTTTAGGGTCCAGGTGAGGGTAGGACAACGCTTTAGGGGGAGCGTACGTGTGAGGGCGCGGGTTAGTGTCAGCGTACGGGTTAGGATTAGGGGACGGGTGAGGGTCAGGCTTCGGGGAAGGGTTAGGGTTAGGGTTCGGGCTAGGGTTAGGGTTAGGGGACGGGGACGGTTTAGGGTCCAGGTGAGGGTACGACAACGCTTTAGGGGGAGCGTACGTGTGAGGGCGCGGGTTAGTGTCAGCGTACGGGTTAGGATTAGGGGACGGGTGAGGGTCAGGCTTCGGGGAAGGGTTAGGGTTAGGGTTCGGGCTAGGTTTAGGGTTAGGGGACGGGGACGGTTTAGGGTCCAGGTGAGGGTAGGACAACGCTTTAGGGGGAGCGTACGTGTGAGGGCGCGGGTTAGTGTCAGCGTACGGGTTAGGATTAGGGGACGGGTGAGGGTCAGGCTTCGGGGAAGGGTTAGGGTTAGGGTTCGGGCTAGGGTTAGGGTTAGGGGACGGGGACGGTTTAGGGTCCAGGTGAGGGTACGACAACGCTTTAGGGGGAGCGTACGTGTGAGGGCGCGGGTTAGTGTCAGCGTACGGGTTAGGATTAGGTGACGGGTGAGGGTCAGGCTTCGGGGAAGGGTTAGGGTTAGGGTTCGGGCTAGGGTTAGGGTTAGGGGACGGGGACGGTTTAGGGTCCAGGTGAGGGTACGACAACGCTTTAGGGGGAGCGTACGTGTGAGGGCGCGGGTTAGTGTCAGCGTACGGGTTAGGATTAGGGGACGGGTGAGGGTCAGGCTTCGGGGAAGGGTTAGGGTTAGGGTTCGGGCTAGGGTTAGGGTTAGGGGACGGGGACGGTTTAGGGTCCAGGTGAGGGTACGACAACGCTTTAGGGGGAGCGTACGTGTGAGGGCGCGGGTTAGTGTCAGCGTACGGGTTAGGATTAGGGCACGGGTGAGGGTCAGGCTTCGGGGAAGTGTTAGGGTTAGGGTTTGGGCTAGTGTTAGGGTTAGGGGACGGGGACGGTTTAGGGTCCAGGTGAGGGTACGACAACGCTTTAGGGGGAGCGTACGTGTGAGGGCGCGGGTTAGTGTCAGCGTACGGGTTAGGATTAGGGGACGGGTGAGGGTCAGGCTTCGGGGAAGGGTTAGGGTTAGGGTTCGGGCTAGGGTTAGGGTTAGGGGACGGGGACGGTTTAGGGTCCAGGTGAGGGTACGACAACGCTTTAGGGGGAGCGTACGTGTGAGGGCGCGGGTTAGTGTCAGCGTACGGGTTAGGATTAGGTGACGGGTGAGGGTCAGGCTTCGGGGAAGGGTTAGGGTTAGGGTTCGGGCTAGGGTTAGGGTTAGGGGACGGGGACGGTTTAGGGTCCAGGTGAGGGTACGACAACGCTTTAGGGGGAGCGTACGTGTGAGGGCGCGGGTTAGTGTCAGCGTACGGGTTAGGATTAGAGGACGGGTGAGGGTCAGGCTTCGGGGAAGGGTTAGGGTTAGGGTTCGGGCTAGGGTTAGGGTTAGGGGACGGGGACGGTTTAGGGTCCAGGTGAGGGTACGACAACGCTTTAGGGGGAGCGTACGTGTGAGGGCGCGGGTTAGTGTCAGCGTACGGGTTAGGATTAGGGCACGGGTGAGGGTCAGGCTTCGGGGAAGTGTTAGGGTTAGGGTTTGGGCTAGGGTTAGGGTTAGGGGACGGGGACGGTTTAGGGTCCAGGTGAGGGTACGACAACGCTTTAGGGGGAGCGTACGTGTGAGGGCGCGGGTTAGTGTCAGCGTACGGGTTAGGATTAGGGGACGGTTGAGGGTCAGGCTTCGGGGAAGGGTTAGGGTTAGGGTTCGGGCTAGGGTTAGGGTTAGGGGACGGGGACGGTTTAGGGTCCGGTGAGGGTACGACAACGCTTTAGGGGGAGCGTACGTGTGAGGGCGCGGGTTAGTGTCAGCGTACGGGTTAGGATTAGGGGACGGGTGAGGGTCAGGCTTCGGGGAAGGGTTAGGGTTAGGGTTCGGGCTAGGGATATGGTTAGAGGACGGGGACGGTTTAGGGTCCAGGTGAGGGTACGACAACGCTTTAGGGGGAGCGTACGTGTGAGGGCGCGGGTTAGTGTCAGCGTACGGGTTAGGATTAGGGGACGGGTGAGAGTCAGGCTTCGGGGAAGGGTTAGGGTTAGGGTTCGGGCTAGGGTTAGGGTTAGGGGACGGGGACGGTTTAGGGTCCAGGTGAGGGTACGACAACGCTTTAGGGGGAGCGTACGTGTGAGGGCGCGGGTTAGTGTCAGCGTACGGGTTAGGATTAGGGGACGGGTGAGGGTCAGGCTTCGGGGAAGGGTTAGGGTTAGGGTTCGGGCTAGGGTTAGGGTTAGGGGACGGGGACGGTTTAGGGTCCAGGTGAGGGTAGGACAACGCTTTAGGGGGAGCGTACGTGTGAGGGCGCGGGTTAGTGTCAGCGTACGGGTTAGGATTAGGGGACGGGTGAGGGTCAGGCTTGGGGAAGGGTTAGGGTTAGGGTTCGGGCTAGGGTTAGGGTTAGGGGACGGGGACGGTTTAGGGTCCAGGTGAGGGTACGACAACGCTTTAGGGGGAGCGTACGTGTGAGGGCGCGGGTTAGTGTCAGCGTACGGGTTAGGATTAGGGGACGGGTGAGGGTCAGGCTTCGGGGAAGGGTTAGGGTTAGGGTTCGGGCTAGGGTTAGGGTTAGGGGACGGGGAAGGTTTAGGGTCCAGGTGAGGGTACGACAACGCTTTAGGGGGAGCGTACGTGTGAGGGCGCGGGTTAGTGTCAGCGTACGGGTTAGGATTAGGGGACGGGTGAGGGTCAGGCTTCGGGGAAGGGTTAGGGTTAGGGTTCGGGCTAGGGTTAGGGTTAGGGGACGGGGACGGTTTAGGGTCCAGGTGAGGGTACGACAACGCTTTAGGGGGAGCGTACGTGTGAGGGCGCGGGTTAGTGTCAGCGTACGGGTTAGGATTAGGGGACGGGTGAGGGTCAGGCTTCGGGGAAGGGTTAGGGTTAGGGTTCGGGCTAGGGTTAGGGTTAGGGGACGGGGACGGTTTAGGGTCCTGGTTAGGGTACGACAACGCTTTAGGGGGAGCGTACGTGTGAGGGCGCGGGTTAGTGTCAGCGTACGGGTTAGGATTAGGGGACGGGTGAGGGTCAGGCTTCGGGGAAGGGTTAGGTTTAGGGTTCGGGCTAGGGTTAGGGTTAGGGGACGGGGACGGTTTAGGGTCCAGGTGAGGGTACGACAACGCTTTAGGGGGAGCGTACGTGTGAGGGCGCGGGTTAGTGTCAGCGTACGGGTTAGGATTAGGGGACGGGTTAGGGTCAGGCTTCGGGGAAGGGTTAGGGTTAGGGTTCGGGCTAGGGTTAGGGTTAGGGGACGGGGACGGTTTAGGGTCCAGGTGAGGGTACGACAACGCTTTAGGGGGAGCGTACGTGTGAGGGCGCGGGTTAGTGTCAGCGTACGGGTTAGGATTAGGGGACGGGTGAGTGTCAGGCTTCGGGGAAGGGTTAGGGTTAGGGTTCGGGCTACGGTTAGGGTTAGGGGACGGGGACGGTTTAGGGTCCAGGTGAGGGTAGGACAACGCTTTAGGGGGAGCGTACGTGTGAGGGCGCGGGTTAGTGTCAGCGTACGGGTTAGGATTAGGGGACGGGTGAGGGTCAGGCTTCGGGGAAGGGTTAGGGTTAGGGTTCGGGCTAGGGTTAGGGTTAGGGGACGGGGACGGTTTAGGGTCCAGGTGAGGGTACGACAACGCTTTAGGGGGAGCGTACGTGTGAGGGCGCGGGTTAGTGTCAGCGTACGGGTTAGGATTAGGGGACGGGTGAGGGTTAGGCTTCGGGGAAGGGTTAGGGTTTGGGTTCGGGCTAGGTTTAGGGTTAGGGGACGGGGACGGTTTAGGGTCCAGGTGAGGGTAGGACAACGCTTTAGGGGGAGCGTACGTGTGAGGGCGCGGGTTAGTGTCAGCGTACGGGTTAGGATTAGGGGACGGGTGAGGGTCAGGCTTCGGGGAAGGGTTACGGTTACGGTTCGGGCTAGGGTTAGGGTTAGGGGACGGGGACGGTTTAGGGTCCAGGTGAGGGTACGACAACGCTTTAGGGGGAGCGTACGTGTGAGGGCGCGGGTTAGTGTCAGCGTACGGGTTAGGATTAGGGGACGGGTTAGGGTCAGGCTTCGGGGAAGGGTTAGGGTTAGGGTTCGGGCTAGGGTTAGGGTTAGGGGACGGGGACGGTTTAGGGTCCAGGTGAGGGTACGACAACGCTTTAGGGGGAGCGTACGTGTGAGGGCGCGGGTTAGTGTCAGCGTACGGGTTAGGATTAGGGGACGGGTGAGTGTCAGGCTTCGGGGAAGGGTTAGGGTTAGGGTTCGGGCTACGGTTAGGGTTAGGGGACGGGGACGGTTTAGGGTCCAGGTGAGGGTAGGACAACGCTTTAGGGGGAGCGTACGTGTGAGGGCGCGGGTTAGTGTCAGCGTACGGGTTAGGATTAGGGGACGGGTGAGGGTCAGGCTTCGGGGAAGGGTTAGGGTTAGGGTTCGGGCTAGGGTTAGGGTTAGGGGACGGGGACGGTTTAGGGTCCAGGTGAGGGTACGACAACGCTTTAGGGGGAACGTACGTGTGAGGGCGCGGGTTAGTGTCAGCGTACGGGTTAGGATTAGGGGACGGGTGAGGGTCAGGCTTCGGGGAAGGGTTAGGGTTTGGGTTCGGGCTAGGTTTAGGGTTAGGGGACGGGGACGGTTTAGGGTCCAGGTGAGGGTAGGACAACGCTTTAGGGGGAGCGTACGTGTGAGGGCGCGGGTTAGTGTCAGCGTACGGGTTAGGATTAGGGGACGGGTGAGGGTCAGGCTTCGGGGAAGGGTTACGGTTACGGTTCGGGCTAGGGTTAGGGTTAGGGGACGGGGACGGTTTAGGGTCCAGGTGAGGGTACGACAACGCTTTAGGGGGAGCGTACGTGTGAGGGCGCGGGTTAGTGTCAGCGTACGGGTTAGGATTAGGGGACGGGTGAGGGTCAGGCTTCGGGGAAGGGTTAGGGTTAGGGTTCGGGCTAGGGTTAGGTTTAGGGGACGGGGACGGTTTAGGGTCCATGTGAGGGTAGGACAACGCTTTAGGGGGAGCGTACGTGTGAGGGCGCGGGTTAGTGTCAGCGTACGGGTTAGGATTAGGGGACGGGTGAGGGTCAGGCTTGGGGAAGGGTTAGGGTTAGGGTTCGGGCTAGGGTTAGGGTTAGGTGACGGGGACGGTTTAGGGTCCAGGTGAGGGTACGACAACGCTTTAGGGGGAGCGTACGTGTGAGGGCGCGGGTTAGTGTCAGCGTACGGGTTAGGATTAGGGGACGGGTGAGGGTCAGGCTTCGGTGAAGGGTTAGGGTTAGGGTTCGGTCTAGGGTTAGGGTTAGGGGACGGGGAAGGTTTAGGGTCCAGGTGAGGGTACGACAACGCTTTAGGGGGAGCGTACGTGTGAGGGCGTGGGTTAGTGTCAGCGTACGGGTTAGGATTAGGGGACGGGTGAGGGTCAGGCTTCGGGGAAGGGTTAGGGTTAGGGTTCGGGCTAGGGTTAGGGTTAGGGGACGGGGACGGTTTAGGGTCCAGGTGAGGGTACGACAACGCTTTAGGGGGAGCGTACGTGTGAGGGCACGGGTTAGTGTCAGCGTACGGGTTAGGATTAGGGGACGGGTGAGGGTCAGGCTTCGGGGAAGGGTTAGGGTTAGGGTTCGGGCTAGGGTTAGGGTTAGGGGACGGGGACGGTTTAGGGTCCAGGTAAGGGTACGACAACGCTTTAGGGGGAGCGTACGTGTGAGGGCGCGGGTTAGTGTCAGCGTACGGGTTAGGATTAGGGGACGGGTGAGGGTCAGGCTTCGGGGAAGGGTTAGGGTTAGGGTTCGGGCTAGGGTTAGGGTTAGGGGACGGGGACGGTTTAGGGTCCAGGTGAGGGTACGACAACGCTTTAGGGGGAGCGTACGTGTGAGGGCGCGGGTTAGTGTCAGCGTACGGGTTAGGATTAGGGGACGGGTGAGTGTCAGGCTTCGGGGAAGGGTTAGGGTTAGGGTTCGGGCTACGGTTAGGGTTAGGGGACGGGGACGGTTTAGGGTCCAGGTGAGGGTAGGACAACGCTTTAGGGGGAGCGTACGTGTGAGGGCGCGGGTTAGTGTCAGCGTACGGGTTAGGATTAGGGGACGGGTGAGGGTCAGGCTTCGGGGAAGGGTTAGGGTTAGGGTTCGGGCTAGGGTTAGGGTTAGGGGACGGGGACGGTTTAGGGTCCAGGTGAGGGTACGACAACGCTTTAGGGGGAGCGTACGTGTGAGGGCGCGGGTTAGTGTCAGCGTACGGGTTAGGATTAGGGGACGGGTGAGGGTCAGGCTTCGGGGAAGGGTTAGGGTTAGGGTTCGGGCTAGGTTTAGGGTTAGGGGACGGGGACGGTTTAGGGTCCAGGTGAGGGTAGGACAACGCTTTAGGGGGAGCGTACGTGTGAGGGCGCGGGTTAGTGTCAGCGTACGGGTTAGGATTAGGGGACGGGTGAGGGTCAGGCTTCGGGGAAGGGTTAGGGTTAGGGTTCGGGCTAGGGTTAGGGTTAGGGGACGGAGACGGTTTAGGGTCCAGGTGAGGGTACGACAACGCTTTAGGGGGAGCGTACGTGTGAGGGCGCGGGTTAGTGTCAGCGTACGGGTTAGGATTAGGGGACGGTTGAGGGTCAGGCTTCGGGGAAGGGTTAGGGTTAGGGTTCGGGCTAGGGTTAGGGTTAGGGGACGGGGACGGTTTAGGGTCCGGTGAGGGTACGACAACGCTTTAGGGGGAGCGTACGTGTGAGGGCGCGGGTTAGTGTCAGCGTACGGGTTAGGATTAGGGGACGGGTGAGGGTCAGGCTTCGGGGAAGGGTTAGGGTTAGGGTTCGGGCTAGGGATATGGTTAGAGGACGGGGACGGTTTAGGGTCCAGGTGAGGGTACGACAACGCTTTAGGGGGAGCGTACGTGTGAGGGCGCGGGTTAGTGTCAGCGTACGGGTTAGGATTAGGGGACGGGTGAGGGTCAGGCTTCGGGGAAGGGTTAGGGTTAGGGTTCGGGCTAGGGTTAGGGTTAGGGGACGGGGACGGTTTAGGGTCCAGGTGAGGGTACGACAACGCTTTAGGGGGAGCGTACGTGTGAGGGCGCGGGTTAGTGTCAGCGTACGGGTTAGGATTAGGGGACGGGTGAGGGTCAGGCTTCGGGGAAGGGTTAGGGTTAGGGTTCGGGCTAGGGTTAGGGTTAGGGGACGGGGACGGTTTAGGGTCCAGGTGAGGGTAGGACAACGCTTTAGGGGGAGCGTACGTGTGAGGGCGCGGGTTAGTGTCAGCGTACGGGTTAGGATTAGGGGACGGGTGAGGGTCAGGCTTGGGGAAGGGTTAGGGTTAGGGTTCGGGCTAGGGTTAGGGTTAGGGGACGGGGACGGTTTAGGGTCCAGGTGAGGGTACGACAACGCTTTAGGGGGAGCGTACGTGTGAGGGCGCGGGTTAGTGTCAGCGTACGGGTTAGGATTAGGGGACGGGTGAGGGTCAGGCTTCGGGGAAGGGTTAGGGTTAGGGTTCGGGCTAGGGTTAGGGTTAGGGGACGGGGAAGGTTTAGGGTCCAGGTGAGGGTACGACAACGCTTTAGGGGGAGCGTACGTGTGAGGGCGCGGGTTAGTGTCAGCGTACGGGTTAGGATTAGGGGACGGGTGAGGGTCAGGCTTCGGGGAAGGGTTAGGGTTAGGGTTCGGGCTAGGGTTAGGGTTAGGGGACGGGGACGGTTTAGGGTCCAGGTGAGGGTACGACAACGCTTTAGGGGGAGCGTACGTGTGAGGGCGCGGGTTAGTGTCAGCGTACGGGTTAGGATTAGGGGACGGGTGAGGGTCAGGCTTCGGGGAAGGGTTAGGGTTAGGGTTCGGGCTAGGGTTAGGGTTAGGGGACGGGGACGGTTTAGGGTCCTGGTTAGGGTACGACAACGCTTTAGGGGGAGCGTACGTGTGAGGGCGCGGGTTAGTGTCAGCGTACGGGTTAGGATTAGGGGACGGGTGAGGGTCAGGCTTCGGGGAAGGGTTAGGTTTAGGGTTCGGGCTAGGGTTAGGGTTAGGGGACGGGGACGGTTTAGGGTCCAGGTGAGGGTACGACAACGCTTTAGGGGGAGCGTACGTGTGAGGGCGCGGGTTAGTGTCAGCGTACGGGTTAGGATTAGGGGACGGGTTAGGGTCAGGCTTCGGGGAAGGGTTAGGGTTAGGGTTCGGGCTAGGGTTAGGGTTAGGGGACGGGGACGGTTTAGGGTCCAGGTGAGGGTACGACAACGCTTTAGGGGGAGCGTACGTGTGAGGGCGCGGGTTAGTGTCAGCGTACGGGTTAGGATTAGGGGACGGGTGAGTGTCAGGCTTCGGGGAAGGGTTAGGGTTAGGGTTCGGGCTACGGTTAGGGTTAGGGGACGGGGACGGTTTAGGGTCCAGGTGAGGGTAGGACAACGCTTTAGGGGGAGCGTACGTGTGAGGGCGCGGGTTAGTGTCAGCGTACGGGTTAGGATTAGGGGACGGGTGAGGGTCAGGCTTCGGGGAAGGGTTAGGGTTAGGGTTCGGGCTAGGGTTAGGGTTAGGGGACGGGGACGGTTTAGGGTCCAGGTGAGGGTACGACAACGCTTTAGGGGGAGCGTACGTGTGAGGGCGCGGGTTAGTGTCAGCGTACGGGTTAGGATTAGGGGACGGGTGAGGGTTAGGCTTCGGGGAAGGGTTAGGGTTTGGGTTCGGGCTAGGTTTAGGGTTAGGGGACGGGGACGGTTTAGGGTCCAGGTGAGGGTAGGACAACGCTTTAGGGGGAGCGTACGTGTGAGGGCGCGGGTTAGTGTCAGCGTACGGGTTAGGATTAGGGGACGGGTGAGGGTCAGGCTTCGGGGAAGGGTTACGGTTACGGTTCGGGCTAGGGTTAGGGTTAGGGGACGGGGACGGTTTAGGGTCCAGGTGAGGGTACGACAACGCTTTAGGGGGAGCGTACGTGTGAGGGCGCGGGTTAGTGTCAGCGTACGGGTTAGGATTAGGGGACGGGTTAGGGTCAGGCTTCGGGGAAGGGTTAGGGTTAGGGTTCGGGCTAGGGTTAGGGTTAGGGGACGGGGACGGTTTAGGGTCCAGGTGAGGGTACGACAACGCTTTAGGGGGAGCGTACGTGTGAGGGCGCGGGTTAGTGTCAGCGTACGGGTTAGGATTAGGGGACGGGTGAGTGTCAGGCTTCGGGGAAGGGTTAGGGTTAGGGTTCGGGCTACGGTTAGGGTTAGGGGACGGGGACGGTTTAGGGTCCAGGTGAGGGTAGGACAACGCTTTAGGGGGAGCGTACGTGTGAGGGCGCGGGTTAGTGTCAGCGTACGGGTTAGGATTAGGGGACGGGTGAGGGTCAGGCTTCGGGGAAGGGTTAGGGTTAGGGTTCGGGCTAGGGTTAGGGTTAGGGGACGGGGACGGTTTAGGGTCCAGGTGAGGGTACGACAACGCTTTAGGGGGAACGTACGTGTGAGGGCGCGGGTTAGTGTCAGCGTACGGGTTAGGATTAGGGGACGGGTGAGGGTCAGGCTTCGGGGAAGGGTTAGGGTTTGGGTTCGGGCTAGGTTTAGGGTTAGGGGACGGGGACGGTTTAGGGTCCAGGTGAGGGTAGGACAACGCTTTAGGGGGAGCGTACGTGTGAGGGCGCGGGTTAGTGTCAGCGTACGGGTTAGGATTAGGGGACGGGTGAGGGTCAGGCTTCGGGGAAGGGTTACGGTTACGGTTCGGGCTAGGGTTAGGGTTAGGGGACGGGGACGGTTTAGGGTCCAGGTGAGGGTACGACAACGCTTTAGGGGGAGCGTACGTGTGAGGGCGCGGGTTAGTGTCAGCGTACGGGTTAGGATTAGGGGACGGGTGAGGGTCAGGCTTCGGGGAAGGGTTAGGGTTAGGGTTCGGGCTAGGGTTAGGTTTAGGGGACGGGGACGGTTTAGGGTCCATGTGAGGGTAGGACAACGCTTTAGGGGGAGCGTACGTGTGAGGGCGCGGGTTAGTGTCAGCGTACGGGTTAGGATTAGGGGACGGGTGAGGGTCAGGCTTGGGGAAGGGTTAGGGTTAGGGTTCGGGCTAGGGTTAGGGTTAGGTGACGGGGACGGTTTAGGGTCCAGGTGAGGGTACGACAACGCTTTAGGGGGAGCGTACGTGTGAGGGCGCGGGTTAGTGTCAGCGTACGGGTTAGGATTAGGGGACGGGTGAGGGTCAGGCTTCGGTGAAGGGTTAGGGTTAGGGTTCGGTCTAGGGTTAGGGTTAGGGGACGGGGAAGGTTTAGGGTCCAGGTGAGGGTACGACAACGCTTTAGGGGGAGCGTACGTGTGAGGGCGTGGGTTAGTGTCAGCGTACGGGTTAGGATTAGGGGACGGGTGAGGGTCAGGCTTCGGGGAAGGGTTAGGGTTAGGGTTCGGGCTAGGGTTAGGGTTAGGGGACGGGGACGGTTTAGGGTCCAGGTGAGGGTACGACAACGCTTTAGGGGGAGCGTACGTGTGAGGGCACGGGTTAGTGTCAGCGTACGGGTTAGGATTAGGGGACGGGTGAGGGTCAGGCTTCGGGGAAGGGTTAGGGTTAGGGTTCGGGCTAGGGTTAGGGTTAGGGGACGGGGACGGTTTAGGGTCCAGGTAAGGGTACGACAACGCTTTAGGGGGAGCGTACGTGTGAGGGCGCGGGTTAGTGTCAGCGTACGGGTTAGGATTAGGGGACGGGTGAGGGTCAGGCTTCGGGGAAGGGTTAGGGTTAGGGTTCGGGCTAGGGTTAGGGTTAGGGGACGGGGACGGTTAGGGTCAGGGGGTACGGTGGGGAGGTACGTGTGAGGGCGCGGTGAGTGTCAGCGTACGGGTTAGGTTAGGGTACGGGTGAGGGTCAGGCGGTTAGGTGGGTCAGGCGGTTAGGGTTAGGGGATTAGGGTACGGGTGAGGGTTCAGGGTCGGGTGTAGGGTTAGGGTTAGGTTAGGGCGACGGTTTAGGGGGAGCGTACGTGTGAGGGCGCGGGTTAGTGTAGGTACGGGTTAGGATAGGGACGGGTGAGGGTCAGGCTTCGGGGAAGGGTTAGGGTTAGGGTTCGGGCTAGGGTTAGGGTTAGGGGACGGGGACGGTTTAGGGTCCAGGTGAGGGTACGACAACGGCTTTAGGGGCAGCGTACGGGTTAGGATTAGGGGACGGGTGAGGGTCAGGCTTCGGGGAAGGGTTAGGGTTAGGGTTCGGGCTAGGGTTAGGGTTAGGGGACGGGGACGGTTTAGGGTCCAGGTGAGGGTAGGACAACGCTTTAGGGGGAGCGTACGTGTGAGGGCGCGGGTTAGTGTCAGCGTACGGGTTAGGATTAGGGGACGGGTGAGGGTCAGGCTTCGGGGAAGGGTTAGGGTTAGGGTTCGGGCTAGGGTTAGGGTTAGGGGACGGAGACGGTTTAGGGTCCAGGTGAGGGTACGACAACGCTTTAGGGGGAGCGTACGTGTGAGGGCGCGGGTTAGTGTCAGCGTACGGGTTAGGATTAGGTGATGGGTGAGGGTCAGGCTTCGGGGAAGGGTTAGGGTTAGGGTTCGGGCTAGGGTTAGGGTTAGGGGACGGGGACGGTTTAGGGTCCAGGTGAGGGTACGACAACGCTTTAGGGGGAGCGTACGTGTGAGGGCGCGGGTTAGTGTCAGCGTACGGGTTAGGATTAGGGGACGGTTGAGGGTCAGGCTTCGGGGAAGGGTTAGGGTTAGGGTTCGGGCTAGGGTTAGGGTTAGGGGACGGGGACGGTTTAGGGTCCAGGTGAGGGTACGACAACGCTTTAGGGGGAGCGTACGTGTGAGGGCGCGGGTTAGTGTCAGCGTACGGGTTAGGAGTAGGGGACGGGTGAGGGTCAGGCTTCGGGGAAGTGTTAGGGTTAGGGTTCGGGCTAGGGTTAGGGTTAGGGGACGGGGACGGTTTAGGGTCCAGGTGAGGGTACGACAACGCTTTAGGGGGAGCGTACGTGTGAGGGCGCGGGTTAGTGTCAGCGTACGGGTTAGGATTAGGGGACGGGTGAGGGTCAGGCTTCGGGGAAGGGTTAGGGTTAGGGTTCGGGCTAGGGTTAGGGTTAGGGGACGGGGACGCTTTAGGGTCCAGGTGAGGGTACGACAACGCTTTAGGGGGAGCGTACGTGTGAGGGCGCGGGTTAGTGTCAGCGTACGGGTTAGGATTAGGGGACGGGTGAGTGTCAGGCTTCGGGGAAGGGTTAGGGTTAGGGTTCGGGCTACGGTTAGGGTTAGGGGACGGGGACGGTTTAGGGTCCAGGTGAGGGTAGGACAACGCTTTAGGGGGAGCGTACGTGTGAGGGCGCGGGTTAGTGTCAGCGTATGGGTTAGGATTAGGGGACGGGTGAGGGTCAGGCTTGGGGAAGGGTTAGGGTTAGGGTTCGGGCTAGGGTTAGGGTTAGGAAACGGGGACGGTTTAGGGTCCAGGTGAGGGTACGACAACGCTTTAGGGGGAGCGTACGTGTGAGGGCGCGGGTTAGTGTCAGCGTACGGGTTAGGATTAGGGGACGGGTGAGGGTCAGGCTTCGGGGAAGGGTTAGGGTTAGGGTTCGGTCTAGGGTTAGGGTTAGGGGACGGGGAAGGTTTAGGGTCCAGGTGAGGGTACGACAACGCTTTAGGGGGAGCGTACGTGTGAGGGCGCGGGTTAGTGTCAGCGTACGGGTTAGGATTAGGGGACGGGTGAGGGTCAGGCTTCGGGGAAGGGTTACGGTTACGGTTCGGGCTAGGGTTAGGGTTAGGGGACGGGGACGGTTTAGGGTCCAGGTGAGGGTACGACAACGCTTTAGGGGGAGCGTACGTGTGAGGGCGCGGGTTAGTGTCAGCGTACGGGTTAGGATTAGGGGACGGGTGAGGGTCAGGCTTCGGGGAAGGGTTAGGGTTAGGGTTCGGGCTAGGGTTAGGGTTAGGGGACGGGGATGGTTTAGGGTCCAGGTGAGGGTACGACAACGCTTTAGGGGGAGCGTACGTGTCAGGGCGCGGGTTAGTGTCAGCGTACGGGTTAGGATTAGGGGACGGGTGAGGGTCAGGCTTCGGGGAAGGGTTAGGGTTAGGGTTCGGGCTAGGGTTAGGGTTAGGGGACGGGGACGGTTTAGGGTCCAGGTGAGGGTACGACAACGCTTTAGGGGGAGCGTACGTGTGAGGGCGCGGGTTAGTGTCAGCGTACGGGTTAGGATTAGGGGACGGGTGAGGGTCAGGCTTCGGGGAAGGGTTAGGGTTAGGGTTCGGGCTAGGGTTAGGGTTAGGGGACGGGGACGGTTTAGGGTCCAGGTGAGGGTACGACAACGCTTTAGGGGGAGCGTACGTGTGAGGGCGCGGGTTAGTGTCAGCGTACGGGTTAGGATTAGGGGACGGGTGAGGGTCAGGCTTCGGGGAAGGGTTAGGGTTAGGGTTCGGGCTAGGGTTAGGGTTAGGGGACGGGGACGGTTTAGGGTCCAGGTGAGGGTACGACAACGCTTTAGGGGGAGCGTACGTGTGAGGGCGCGGGTTAGTGTCAGCGTACGGGTTAGGATTAGGGGACGGGTGAGGGTCAGGCTTCGGGGAAGGGTTAGGGTTAGGGTTCGGGCTAGGGTTAGGGTTAGGGGACGGGGACGGTTTAGGGTCCAGGTGAGGGTACGACAACGCTTTAGGGGGAGCGTACGTGTGAGGGCGCGGGTTAGTGTCAGCGTACGGGTTAGGATTAGGGGAAGGGTGAGGGTCAGGTTTCGAGGAAGGGTTAGGGTTAGGGTTCGGGCTAGGGTTAGGGTTAGGGGACGGGGACGGTTTAGGGTCCAGGTGAGGGTACGACAACGCTTTAGGGGGAGCGTACGTGTGAGGGCGCGGGTTAGTGTCAGCGTACGGGTTAGGATTATGGGACGGGTGAGGGTCAGGCTTCGGGGAAGGGTTAGGGTTAGGGTTCGGGCTAGGGTTAGGGTTAGGGGACGGGGACGGTTTAGGGTCCAGGTGAGGGTACGACAACGCTTTAGGGGGAGCGTACGTGTGAGGGCGCGGGTTAGTGTCAGCGTACGGGTTAGGATTAGGGGACGGGTGAGGGTCAGGCTTCGGGAAAGGGTTAGGGTTAGGGTTCGGGCTAGGGTTAGGGTTAGGGGACGCGGACGGTTTAGGGTCCAGGTGAGGGTACGACAACGCTTTAGGGGGAGCGTACGTGTGAGGGCGCGGGTTAGTGTCAGCGTACGGGTTAGGATTAGGGGACGGGTGAGGGTCAGGCTTCGGGGAAGGGTTAGGGTTAGGGTTCGGGCTAGGGTTAGGGTTAGGGGACGGGGACGGTTTAGGGTCCAGGTGAGGGTACGACAACGCTTTAGGGGGAGCGTACGTGTGAGGGCGCGGGTTAGTGTCAGCGTACGGGTTAGGAGTAGGGGACGGGTGAGGGTCAGGCTTCGGGGAAGTGTTAGGGTTAGGGTTCGGGCTAGGGTTAGGGTTAGGGGACGGGGACGGTTTAGGGTCCAGGTGAGGGTACGACAACGCTTTAGGGGGAGCGTACGTGTGAGGGCGCGGGTTAGTGTCAGCGTACGGGTTAGGATTAGGGGACGGGTGAGGGTCAGGCTTCGGGGAAGGGTTAGGGTTAGGGTTCGGGCTAGGGTTAGGGTTAGGGGACGGGGACGCTTTAGGGTCCAGGTGAGGGTACGACAACGCTTTAGGGGGAGCGTACGTGTGAGGGCGCGGGTTAGTGTCAGCGTACGGGTTAGGATTAGGGGACGGGTGAGTGTCAGGCTTCGGGGAAGGGTTAGGGTTAGGGTTCGGGCTACGGTTAGGGTTAGGGGACGGGGACGGTTTAGGGTCCAGGTGAGGGTAGGACAACGCTTTAGGGGGAGCGTACGTGTGAGGGCGCGGGTTAGTGTCAGCGTACGGGTTAGGATTAGGGGACGGGTGAGGGTCAGGCTTGGGGAAGGGTTAGGGTTAGGGTTCGGGCTAGGGTTAGGGTTAGGAAACGGGGACGGTTTAGGGTCCAGGTGAGGGTACGACAACGCTTTAGGGGGAGCGTACGTGTGAGGGCGCGGGTTAGTGTCAGCGTACGGGTTAGGATTAGGGGACGGGTGAGGGTCAGGCTTCGGGGAAGGGTTAGGGTTAGGGTTCGGTCTAGGGTTAGGGTTAGGGGACGGGGAAGGTTTAGGGTCCAGGTGAGGGTACGACAACGCTTTAGGGGGAGCGTACGTGTGAGGGCGCGGGTTAGTGTCAGCGTACGGGTTAGGATTAGGGGACGGGTTAGGGTCAGGCTTCGGGGAAGGGTTAGGGTTAGGGTTCGGGCTAGGGTTAGGGTTAGGGGACGGGGACGGTTTAGGGTCCAGGTGAGGGTACGACAACGCTTTAGGGGGAGCGTACGTGTGAGGGCGCGGGTTAGTGTCAGCGTACGGGTTAGGATTAGGGGACGGGTGAGTGTCAGGCTTCGGGGAAGGGTTAGGGTTAGGGTTCGGGCTACGGTTAGGGTTAGGGGACGGGGACGGTTTAGGGTCCAGGTGAGGGTAGGACAACGCTTTAGGGGGAGCGTACGTGTGAGGGCGCGGGTTAGTGTCAGCGTACGGGTTAGGATTAGGGGACGGGTGAGGGTCAGGCTTCGGGGAAGGGTTAGGGTTAGGGTTCGGGCTAGGGTTAGGGTTAGGGGACGGGGACGGTTTAGGGTCCAGGTGAGGGTACGACAACGCTTTAGGGGGAGCGTACGTGTGAGGGCGCGGGTTAGTGTCAGCGTACGGGTTAGGATTAGGGGACGGGTGAGGGTTAGGCTTCGGGGAAGGGTTAGGGTTTGGGTTCGGGCTAGGTTTAGGGTTAGGGGACGGGGACGGTTTAGGGTCCAGGTGAGGGTAGGACAACGCTTTAGGGGGAGCGTACGTGTGAGGGCGCGGGTTAGTGTCAGCGT